>NC_041384.1:537453995-537460124 GCF_002162155.2 Triticum dicoccoides | reverse complement strand
CCCCCCCTTGATCACCAGATATCGCCTATTCTCCTCTATACTGCTTGCATTAGAGTAGTGTAGCATGTTACTGCTTTCCGTTAATCCTATTCTGATGCATAGCCTGTCATTGTTGCTACAGTCATTGATACCTTACCCGCAATCCTACATGCTTAGCATAGGATGCTAGTATTTTTCATCTGTGGCCCTACATTCTTGTCCGTCTGCTGTGCTATACTATCGGGTCGTGATCACTCGGGAGGTGATCACGGGTATATACTATATACGTTATACATGATACATGTGGTGACCAAAGACGGGTCGGCTGGTGGAGCACCCGCGAGTGGATCTTTGTGGCGGAGCGACAGGGCAGGTTGAGACCGCCTAGGAGAGAGGTGGGCCTGGCCCTGTTCGGCGTCCGCAGATATTTAACACGCTTAACGAGATCTTGGTATTTGATCTGAGTTGGCTACGAGCCTATACGCACTAACCATCTACGTGGGAGTAGTTATGGGTATCCCGGCGTCGTGGTATCAGCTGAAGCACTTCAGACGTCAGCGACGGAGCGGCGCGCGCCGGATTGGACTAGAATGCCTGCTAGGCTAGGCCTGCTTCCGGCCGCCCTCGCAACGTGCAGTGTGCTATGGGCAATGGGCCCAGACCCCTGTGCGCTTAGGTTTAGACCGGCGTGCTGGCCTCTTTGTTTTGCCTAGGTGGGGCTGCGATGTGTTGATCTTCCGAGGCCGGGCATGACCCAGGAAAGTGTGTCCGGCCAAATGGGATCAAGCGTGTTGGGTAAGTTGGTGCACCCCTGCAGGGAAGTTAATCTATTCGAATAGCCGTGATCTTCGGTAACAAGACGACTTGGAGTTGTACCTTGACCTTATGACAACTAGAATCGGATACTTAATAAAACACACCCTTCCAAGTTCCACAGACAACCCGGTGATCGCTTTTCCACAGGGCGACGAGGGGAGGATCGCCGGGTAGGATTATGCTATGCGATGCTACTGGATATGCTACTTGGAGATGCTACTTGGAGATGCTACTTGGAGGACTTCAATCTACTCTCTTCTACATGCTGCAAGACGGAGGCTGCCAGAAGCGTAGTTTTCGACAGGATTAGCTATCCCCCTCTTATTCTGGCATTCTGCAGTTCAGTCCACTGATATGGCCCTTTACACATATACCCATGCATATGTAGTGTAGCTCCTTGCTTGCGAGTACTTGGGATGAGTACTCACGGTTGCTTTTCTCCCTCTTTTCCCCCTTTCCCTTCTACCTGGTTGTCGCAACCAGATGCTGGAGCCCTGGAGCCAGACGCCACCGTCGACGACGACTACTACACTGGAGGTGCCTACTACTACGTGCAGGCCGCTGACGACGACCATGAGTAGTTTAGGAGGATCCCAGGCAGGAGGCCTGCGCCTCTTTCGATCTGTATCCCAGTTTGTGCTAGCCTTCTTAAGGCAAACTTGTTTAACTTATGTCTGTACTCAGAAATTGTTGCTTCCGCTGACTCGTCTATGATCGAGCACTTGTATTCGAGCCCTCGAGGCCCCTGGCTTGTATTATGATGCTTGTATGACTTATTTAAGTTTTAGAGTTGTGTTGTGATATCTTCCCGTGAGTCCCTGATCTTGATCGTACACATTTGCGTGCATGATTAGTGTACGATTGAATCGGGGGCGTCACAAGTTGGTATCAGAGCCGACTGCCTGTAGGAATCCCCCTTCCACACTCCCTGGCCGAAGTTGAGTCTTGTCGATGAAAACTGTTTTACTAACATGGCTGTGCGGCCCATGGGCCCACGTCGCCATTGGGTGGTATTAGGATCTTTTACTCCTCGACCTTTACTCTGGGATTCTGAACGCTCTTCTATTCGGGTTAAACGATTTTTACTAATATCTAACTTTAGGATCTCGTTATCACTTTCACCCGGAGAGCCCCTTATTACTGATGATCGTTTGCTGCACGTGAAGACCCTGAAGATACTCTCCGCTGTAACCCGAGAATTTGTGTCCGTTGCTTTTGCAATTCCCTACCACCAAAATATCCCTATGGATAAATACATACAACTGTCGTTCTTACTTTTGTTCCCAGTTGATCTTGTCATTGGAAGATACCCAAAAATTCTCTCTATTGATCCGAGAATACTTTGTGCCTACTGCCTTGCAGTTCCTTTCCACCTGAATACCTCTACGGATAATTTCTCGCCCCTATCGAGTATCCACTCATCCCCAGTTGTTCATGTGTTTCACAATGGTCTTTGAAATACTATTCGATCCTCCAAAATTCCTCAGTAGCTTATTGCTCTGCAATACTTGTCTGCTTGCATTATGGATGCTTTCCATATGTCTGACAATATTCGTTAGTATCCTTAGACACCGTCATTTTGAGTCTGTTGATTCAATATGTTGCGAATGCACGCAATCATCAGTTGATCCTTTTAAATTATCTTTCCGGCTCAGACGTCATTTTAAACAAGAGTTGATTCTCAACCAATCCAAATGCCGTCGATAGTACCCCTAAGGCTATTCAACTTATCCACCCCTAATCAGAACATTGCTTCTGTTCCCTTAATTTGGAAATCATAATTTCTTTGCATTTGAGCTCTGGATTAGTTAGTTGTTTCTATAATCCAATGCCCTTGCATTGTTACTTCCTCTGATTGTGTGCCGATGCTCACATCAGCTCTGCTATGGATCGACAGATCCGTTAATGTATTTTATCCGACATTGTCCTTCATATTCAATAACCTTGTGAGCCTTCCCTTGGATACATAATGCCTTTGGTAAATTGTATCATCTACCTTCTCAACCTTGCTCTGCTTTCGAGCTTGTGATATTTACTCTTGAAACTTGTGGTATATGTTTCTAAGAAGCCCCATTGGGTTGAACCTATACCTTCCTTAAAAACCGTATGAACCGGAAGGTTTTGACAAGTCAACCCTTCTAGTGTTTAGCAGATAATTTTCTACCATACAACTTCTTTGAGAACAAGGAGTGAATGGAAGGTTATGCATTATGGAAGTGGGAGTCGACCTTGAACTTTGTGTTCATGCCCATGGACACGATGTAGATCTTATCATTAAAGCTTCTCTTAAATTAATTATTCCCTTGGTATTAGTACATCTTATATCTGGGATCTGGCCTTTTGCAATCATGGTTCGGACCATGATCTCCTTTAAATACCATTTCTCGTGCAAGTTTAAGCACTTGTCTTCTACAGAGTAATACCCCAGTCCAACCTCTACTTTGATTTGTCATCGAGTATTACCCCTTGGTATCTCAAGAATATCATGGGGCTGCATAACTTATTATGGGTTCTTCATCAACTATTATTTCTCACAGATTCCAATTTTCTCGGGTTCTGGGTTGTCGTCAATCGAGAAAAACGATTCCACATTTTGGTTCGATAACCCTAAGTAATTTTTGTTGCTTACGATTTTATTAATCCTTGAAGTCTTTCCTAGCCTGATCGGCTAAATTTTAAACCGTACTACCTGGTCCTCCTTTTCGGAGCACAATTTTCGATGATGAGCTAAACTTACGTCGATCTTCCTCGTCATATCAGTTCGCCTTGAACAACAAGCTTGATTTCAAGTTTGTGTCCTACCCATGGTTCCAATAACCTTCCGCTTCATTATTCCTTTGACTTGATGCCGTCACTGATTGATTACATCTTCATGAAATCTCTCGACAAATGTGTCGTGATTATCATCAACCTTATGAGCTCTTCCAGGATATCAATTGAGTTCATGATGAGAAATACCACCCTTGCCCTTGATGATTTGTGTTACCTTTGACCACTTATTTGCCTTCCGTTCAACACAAAATTGTTCGTGTTTTGAGTTATACCTTGAGATCCCTACTATCCAGCATTTGTTCTTCCTTACCTTGGAGTATTACCATCTTTTAATATCAAGGATGTGGTGAGGATTGCTCCACCTCTTAAGAAATTCTTGGTATAGTGATACTTCTCACCATCACCATTCTTTCTTGGTCCTCGGTTGATTCCAACCGGGGTACCAACAAGTGAACTATGCTGTTTGGATTCTGTACTTCTAGCAACCCTATTGCTTTGAAGTTAATGGTCAACCGTTCATTCTTAGACTATTGATTATTGAATCACCATTCTGACATTGGTCGTGCAGCCCAACCCATATTTCGGGCGCACCTTTCAACCAATGTTTAATTGTGTATGTTGTCCTCGAGCATGCTTCACTATATCATTTGATCGGACAAATGCTATCTCCTTATCCACATAATTGAGGAGATGCATCTTTTTGGATACCTCGTTGAATTATCGCTGAGTCCGTCAGCCACTTCCTCATCCTCTCCTTGGTTTAATGATGAACTCTGGTTTCGGAACTTGCTTCCATAGTTCATTTCCTGAGAATCTTGAAATGTCTTTTCGTCTATTGTGTTGCACCTTTTCTTCTCGGACATCCTGAGTCTGAGGTATCATGACACCAACCGGATCTCAACCTCGGTCAGATATGATGGTTGGGACAACTTTTCAAGAGTTATAACATTGGTCCCTATATGCCCCGGTAAGGTGATGTCACGCCTAGCACACCGGACCAGAGGACCTAGTGTTATAGTTTCCTTTGTAACAAGGTTAATCATTTTTCCATGAGGAAACTGAATGCCTGTTTAATGAGTTTATCCTGATGGATCCTTTGTGTATCCAAAATCCGATTTTTGCTTGAAGACCATGTCAATGCTATCTCGAAGCATGTCTGTGGTACTCCGATTTTCAACAAGAACATTTAAAGCCCAATGCTAAATGCTTCTTGATCAATTATCCAAACACCGCTGTATGGGTAATGTCATGAAAATTTCTCTTCCCTTTCCTAAAGGGGTTTTCTACGTTATATCCCATCATGAATATCATGCGTTGCTTGCCCTTGGGAAGGATATACCCCCTGATATATGTGTTTAAACACATTTTCCTTTTCATTGTTCTGTTTAATCTGATAATCTTATTTTCCTTTCCATTGGTTGGTTTAACCTTTCTTGAGGTCTATATAATCTAAGCAGTATTATTCTCCTGCTTATGTAAACACCTCGGTGTACAACTCTGTTAGTAAGACCCTGTTACTATTGTTGATGACATTTCAGTAACCACCGATGGACGAGAACTTTGCCTATTGGTCCGCCTCGTTTCAACGAGCAGGAAAATGGTTCTCCTTGTCCCTCGCCTTGGTACCGATGTAGTTGCTGACATATAACTGACAGGCTAACCTCTGACATGCCTTACTTGCATGATCGTGCAAGACATCACCGCCTTCCTACTTTTAACCCACATGGTGGGCCCATAACCCACAGTTCCACAGGATCGAAACCTGACTCTCTTGTACAACCTGATGTCAAAGTTATTCCTCGTGCTTGACTTTGTATGTAATTCACGTGCCACTTGCCTGTTGATCTATTCTGGTATCGAACACAATACTTATTCCCGTTGCTCTGAACCCCTTTTGCACTCTGCTTCAGGCAATGAATGATTGCCTATCCGCTTGAAACTTCTTATTACACCGTCTTACTTTGCTCTCGATGTGTGTCATTTGTTCAACTCGAGAGATACGCATATGTTCATTCTTGGGATACCCCCAGATGAATTTCCCTTATAACATCCTATCATTGTAGAGCTGCCCCGTACCTATTCGTAAGTACGATGGAGTTCCCCGAAGAAAGGACGACAACTTCATCATGATGCTTTGGAATAAAGAATTGAAGACATCAACGAAAGGGATTAACTTCTTCGAGAAGATCCATTAGAATAACCAGAACTTCCCCCTTACTCCCCTCTTAAATCTCGGGACGAGATTTCTTGTAGTGGAGGAGAATTGTGACGCCCGGATAAGCAAGCTACAGTAACCTCTGCTAATGACGCCATGTCACCTCCATTACTGTCGCTAATCTCGCATTAGTTCAAAATGATTCGAATTCAAATTTGAATTTTTGGCAAACAAACAAAGTCTTCAAACTTTAAAACAAAATGTTCGGACCGTGTCAAATGTTGCATAGATAATTATGGTGAAGTAAACACATTTTTAGAAAATGCATAAATATTTTAAATCGAATAAAACAGAAAGGAAAATAAATAAAAAGAAACAAATGAAAGGAAAACAAAAAAAACAAAAAC
>NC_041384.1:537391444-537453451 GCF_002162155.2 Triticum dicoccoides | reverse complement strand
CGCCCTCGATCTGGAGTTGGGACTCGGTCCCGACGCCACCACCGCTTGGAGTCCCCCTCGCCGGAATCACGCCGCCACGCTGGACCGATCCGCCGCCGCCCGGAGCTCCACGTGCCTCCTCCTCGTCGCCCGGTCATCCCCGACTCCTCCTCGACCCCCACTGCCCCGGGCCCTACTCCCCGCAGTGAGCACCGCACCTCCCTCCTCTCTGTCTCCCCCGCGCTACCCCGCGCGCGCCCCCGCGAGCATCTGGCCGGCGCCCTCCTCCGCCCCAGCCGGCGCCGGGGACCAGTCGGGCTGCGCGTGCACCGTCGCCATGGTGGCCTCGCCCCACTGCACCGCTCGAAGACACCCGCGCCCTGCCTAGTTCGCCGTGGCCATCGGCCTCCCCCGCTGCTCCCCCTCCCCTGAACCCACGACTGCCTCCCCGTGCCTTGTCCTCCTCGTTACGTGCCACCCTGGGCCCCCTACGCCCTGCTGCCGCTTGTGCGGTCGCCGGTGGCGCCCCGCCAGCCTCGACCCGCTCTGCGCCTCATCGGCGCCCCCCTCAGGCGCCTTGTTGGGAGCCAGCCACCACGCCCGCGCTTGTTACCTGCAGCGCCCGTGCCCGCTAAGGGCCCCTATGGGCCACAGACATGTGGGGCCCGGCCCCCAGAACGTTTAAAAAGAAGAAGAAAAGAAAAAGGAAATAAAATAAAAATGAATTAATAAAATTAGTAAATAAATAATCAATTAATTAAATAATTAATTAAGTTAGTTAATCCTGATTAGATTAACCTAATCACTAATTAAATTAACTAATCTGTAATTAAACTAAACAGAGAATGACAGGTGGGTCCCACTGGACCCACACGTCAGGTTGACTAGGTCAATGGTCAACGTTGGCTGCTGACATCACTCTGATGTCATGCTGACGTCATCATTTACTATTCTGGATAATGTTGGATTTAAATAAATAACTAAATAAAATCAGAAAATGATTAAATCTTTAGAAAATCATATCTTTTAATCCGTAACTCGGATTAAAATACTTTCTACATGAAAGTTGCTCAGAACGAAGAGACGAATCCGGATATGCAGCCTGTTCGTCCGCCACACACCCCTAGCATAGCAAACACGCAACTTTCCCCCTCTGGTTCATTTGTCCGAAAACGCGAAACTCCGGGAATACTTTCCCGGATGTTTCCCCCCTTCGTCGGTATCACTTACTACCGCGTTAGGGCACACCAAACACCGTGTATTGTCTTGTTACGCTTTGTGATGCTTTGATTGTTCTGTTATTTATTATGCTCTCTCTCCATTACTTCTTTCCGATAGACCCCGAGACTGCCGGCGACCCCCAGTTCGACTACGGTGTTGGTGACTCGTCCTTCTTGCCAGAGCAACCAGGCAAGCCCCCCCCCCCTTGATCACCAGATATCGCCTATTCTCCTCTATACTGCTTGCATTAGAGTAGTGTAGCATGTTACTGCTTTCCGTTAATCCTATTCTGATGCATAGCCTGTCATTGTTGCTACAGTCATTGATACCTTACCCGCAATCCTACATGCTTAGCATAGGATGCTAGTATTTTTCATCTGTGGCCCTACATTCTTGTCCGTCTGCTGTGCTATACTATCGGGCCGTGATCACTCGGGAGGTGATCACGGGTATATACTATATACGTTATACATGATACATGTGGTGACCAAAGACGGGTCGGCTGGTGGAGCACCCGTGAGTGGATCTTTGTGGCGGAGCGACAAGGCAGGTTGAGACCGCCTAGGAGAGAGGTGGGCCTGGCCCTGTTCGGCGTCCGCAGATATTTAACACGCTTAACGAGATCTTGGTATTTGATCTGAGTTGGCTACGAGCCTATACGCACTAACCATCTACGTGGGAGTAGTTATGGGTATCCCGGCGTCGTGGTATCAGCCGAAGCACTTCAGACGTCAGCGACGGAGCGGCGCGCGCCGGATTGGACTAGAATGCCTGCTAGGCTAGGCCTGCTTCCGGCCGCCCTCGCAATGTGCAGTGTGCTATGGGTAATGGGCCCAGACCCCTGTGCGCTTAGGTTTAGACCGGCGTGCTGGCCTCTTTGTTTTGCCTAGGTGGGGCTGCGATGTGTTGATCTTCCGAGGCCGGGCATGACCCAGGAAAGTGTGTCCGGCCAAATGGGATCAAGCGTGTTGGGTAAGTTGGTGCACCCCTGCAGGGAAGTTAATCTATTCGAATAGCCGTGATCTTCGGTAACAAGACGACTTGGAGTTGTACCTTGACCTTATGACAACTAGAATCGGATACTTAATAAAACACACCCTTCCAAGTTCCACAGACAACCCGGTGATCGCTTTTCCACAGGGCGACGAGGGGAGGATCGCCGGGTAGGATTATGCTATGCGATGCTACTGGAGATGCTACTTGGAGATGCTACTTGGAGATGCTACTTGGAGGACTTCAATCTACTCTCTTCTACATGCTGCAAGACGGAGGCTGCCAGAAGCGTAGTCTTCGACAGGATTAGCTATCCCCCTCTTATTCTGGAATTCTGCAGTTCAGTCCACTGATATGGCCCTTTACACATATACCCACGCATATGTAGTGTAGCTCCTTGCTTGCGAGTACTTGGGATGAGTACTCACGGTTGCTTTTCTCCCTCTTTTCCCCCTTTCCCTTCTACCTGGTTGTCGCAACCAGATGCTGGAGCCCTGGAGCCAGACGCCACCGTCGATGACGACTACTACACTAGAGGTGCCTACTACTACGTGCAGGCCGCTGACGACGACCATGAGTAGTTTAGGAGGATCCCAGGCAGGAGGCCTGCGCCTCTTTCGATCTGTATCCCAGTTTGTGCTAGCCTTCTTAAGGCAAACTTGTTTAACTTATGTCTGTACTCAGATATTGTTGCTTCTGCTGACTCGTCTATGATCGAGCACTTGTATTCGAGCCCTCGAGGCCCCTGGCTTGTATTATGATGCTTGTATGACTTATTTAAGTTTTAGAGTTGTGTTGTGATATCTTCCCGTGAGTCCCTGATCTTGATCGTACACATTTGCGTGCATGATTAGTGTACGATTGAATCGGGGGCGTCACAAAGGTACACATTAATAACATGTATATACTTTGTTGAAGTTGCCAGCCTTCTTATCTACCATGCATTTGGGGTAATACCGCTACCAGTGACCGTTCCCCTCACAATAGAAGCACTTAGTCTCGGGTTTGGGTTCAACCTTGGGTTCCTTCACTGGAGCGGCAACTGGTTTGCCATTCATGAAGTTCCCCTTCTATCCCTTGCCCTTCTTGAAACCAGTGGTCTTGTTAAACCATCAACACTTGATGCTCCTTCTTGATTTCTACCTTTTGCGGTCTTAAGCACCGCGAACAGCTCCGGGATCATCTCCATCCCTTGCATGTGATAGTTCATCATGAAGATCTAGTAGCTTAGTGATAGTGACTAGAGAACTCTGTCAATCACTATCTTATCTGGAAGTTTAACTCCCACTTGATTTAAGTGATTGTAGCACCTAGAAATTCTGAGCGCATGCTCACTAGTTGAGCTATTCTCCTCCATCTTGTAGGCAAAGAACTTGTCAGAAGTCTCATACCTCTCAACACGGGCATGAGCCTGAAATCCCAATTTCAGCTCTTGGAACATCTCATATGTTCTATGGCATTCAAAACGTCATTGGAATCCCGATTCTAAGCCATAAAGTATGGTGCACTTAACTATCAAGTAGTCATCAGGACGTATCTGTCAGATGTTCATAACATCCACAGACGATGTTGGAGGGGTTGGCACACCGAGCGGTGCATCAAATACATAAGCCTTTTGTGTAGCAGTGAGGACACTCCTCAGGCAACGGACCTAGTCCGCATCATTGCTTACAATATCTTTCAACTTAATCTTTCTCTAGGAACGTATTGAAACAGGGAGCTACAATGCGAGCTATTGATCTACAACCTTTTGCAAAGACAACTTAGACTATTGTTCATGATAATTAAGTTCATCTAATCAAATTATTTAATGAACTCCCACTCATATAGACATCCCTCTAGTCATCTAAGTGATACATGATCCGAGTCAACTAGGCCGTGTCCGATCATCACGTGAGACGGACTAGTCATCATCGGTGAACATCCTCATGTTGATCATATCTTCTATACGACTCATGTTCGACCTTTCGTTCTTCCGTGTTCTGAGGCCATGTCTGTACATGCCAGGCTCGTCAAGTCAACCTAAGTGTATTGCGTGTGTAAATCTGGCTTACACCCGTTGTATTTGAGCGTTAGAATCTATCACACCCGATCATCACGTGGTGCTTCGAAACAACGAACCTTCCCAACGGTGCACGGTTAGGGGAACACTTTCTTGAAATTATTGCGAGGGATCATTTTATTTAAGCTACCGTCGTTCTAATCAAATAAGATGTAAAACATGATAAACATCACGTGCAATCAAATAGTGACATGATATGGCCAATATCATTTTTGCTCCTTTTGATCTCCATCTTTGGGGCGCCATGATCATCATCTTCACCGGCATGACACCATGATCTCCATCATCATGATCTCCGTCATCGTGTCTTCGTGAAGTTGTCTCGCCAACTATTACTTCTACTACTACGGCTAACGGTTAGCAATAAAGTAAAGTAATTACATGACATTTATGTTGACACGCAGGTCATAAATAAATTAAGACAACTCCTATGGCTCCTGCCGGTTGTCATATTCATCGACATGCAAGCCGTGATTCCTATTACAAGAACATGATCAATCTCATACATCACATATATACATATATCATTCATCACATCCTTTTGGCCATATCACATCACACGACACATGCTGCAAAAACAAGTTAGACGTCCTCTAATTGTTGTTGCAAGTTTTTACGTGGCTGCTATAGGTTTCTAGCAAGAACATTTCTTACCTACGCCAAAACCACAATGTGATATGCCAATTTCTATTTACCCTTCATAAGGACCCTTTTCATCGAATCTGATCCGACTGAAGTGGGAGAGACAGACACTCGCTAGCCACCTTATGCAACTAGTGCATGTCAGTCGGTGGAACCAGTCTCACGTAAGCGTACGTGTAAGGTCGGTCCGGGCCGCTTCATCCCACGATGCCGCCGAATCAAGATAAGACTAGTAACGGCAAGTAAATTGAAAAAATCGACGCCCACAACAACTTGTGTTCTACTCGTGCATAGAAACTACGCATAGACCTAGCTCATGATGCCACTGTTGGGGATCGTAGCAGAAATTTAAAATTTTCTACGCATCACCAAGATCAATCTATGGAGTAATCTAGCAACGAGGGGAAGGGGAGTGCATCTACATACCCTTGTAGATTGCTAAGCGGAAGCGTTGCAAGAACGCGGATGAAGGAGTCGTACTCGTAGCGATTCAGATCGCGGTTGATTCTGATCTAAGAGCTGAACAACGGCACCTCCGCGTTCAACACACGTGCAGCCCGGTGACGTCTCCTACGCCTTGATCCAGCAAGGGGAGAAGGAGAGGTTGGGGAAGACTCCGTCCAGCAGTAGCACGACGGCGTGGTGGTGGTGGAGGAGCGCGGGACTCCAGCAGGGCTTCGCCAAGCACTACGAGAGACGAGGAGGGAGAGGGGTAGGGCTGCGCCAACAGGGAGATCGAATCGTGTGTTGGGCAGCCCCCAATACCTCAAGTATATATAAGGGGAGGGGAGGGGCTGCGCCCCCTTCTAGGGTACCCTCCCTAGGGGGGCGGCAGCCCTAGATGTCATCTAGGGTGGCGGCCAAAGGGGAGAGGGAGAGGGGGGCGCACCAGAGTGGGCCCTAGGGCCCATCTGCCCTAGGGTTTGCCCCTCCCCTCTTGGAGGCGCCTTGGGCCTCGGTGGGAGGCGCCCCAGCCCACCTAGGGGCTGGTCCCTTTCCACTGTTGGCCCACGTAGGTCTCCGGGGCGAGTGGCCCCTCCCGGTGGACCCCCGGACCCTTCCGGTGGTCCCAGTACATTACCGGTGATGCCCGGAACACTTCTGGTGGCCAAATCCTCACTTCCTATATATCAATTTTTACCTCCGGACCATTTTGGAACTCCTCGTGATGTCCGGGATCTCATCCGAGACTCCGAACAACATTCGGTAACCGCGTACATACTTTCCCTATAACCCTAGCGTCATCGAACCTTAAGTGTGTAGACCCTACGGGCTCAGGAATCATGCAAACATGACCGAGACATCTCTCTGGTCAATAACCAACAGCGGGATCTGGATACCCATGTTGTCTCCCACATGTTCCACGATGATCTCATCGGATGAACCACGATGTCAAGGATTCAATCAATCCCGTATACAATTCCCTTTGTCTACTGGTATGATACTTGCCTGAGATTCGATCGTCTGTATCCCGATACCTTGTTCAATCTCGTTACCGGCAAGTCTCTTTACTCGTTCCGTAACACATCATACCGTGATCAACTCCTTGGTCACATTGTGCACATTATGATGATGTCCTACCAAGTGGACCCAGAGATACCTCTCCGTCACACGGAGTGACAAATCCTAGTCTCGATTCGTGCCAACCCAACAGACACTTTCAGAGATACCTGTAGTGCACCTTTATAGCCACCCAATTACGTTGTGACGCTTGGTACACCCAAAGCATTCCTACGGTATCCGGGAGTTGCACAATCTCATGGTCTAAGGAAATGATACTTGACATTAGAAAAGCTTTAGCATACGAACTACACGATCTTGTGCTAGGCTTAGGATTGGGTCTTGTCCATAACATCATTCTCCTAATGATGTGATCCCATTATCAACGACATCCAATGTCCATGGTCAGGAAACTGTAACCATATATTGATCAACAAGCTAGTCAACTAGAGGCTTACTAGGGACATGGTGTTGTCTATGTATCCACACATGTATCTGAGTTTCCTATCAATACAATTCTAGCATGGATAATAAACGATTATCATGAACAAGGAAATATAATAATAATAACTAATTTATTATTGCCTCTAGGGCATATTTCCAATAGGAAGGAGGCTGGGTGGGCTTTGGCGAAATGGGCCAGCCTAACTACAGGTTGCGACTGGTGGGAGGCCCGGCCGGGCTCTTCTCTCTCTCTCTAATCTTTTCATTACAGAAAAAATAAAGAGAAAGAAAAGGGAAGAAAAGAAAAGGCTGGAGAAAGAGTTTGGGCACAGGGATAATTTCCTAGACTCACAAAAATATGCTTGTTCCAAGAAAAATGGAGTGGGAAAGATTGAAAGGTTTGAATTCAAACTCATTTGAATTTAATTCAAATGGGTTTGAACTAGGACTTGGTAAAATGAAGGTCCAAAAATGTTCGGATTTTTTATGGATCTCCGGAAAGTGATGAAATGGCAAAGTTAGAGACCAAGAATTGTGATAACAAAGGCATTGGGATTTATTTTGCAAGTGTGTTCCGGTTAATTCCAAACAAATGGAATATTTATAATAGCTCCATAATTATTAGGAGGATATGTTATAAAGAGACATCACCATGTGAATTCCCTCGATTTAAATAGATCAAAATATATATGCAATTTATTTAGTTGAGTTTTTTTTAAAGGTTGCATGATGACATGATGCAATGCAAATGATGCAATGATGAAAGCAACGAACCAACCAAATCACACAACGAATTTCGGAATCCATGGAAGGCATCTGGAGCGCCGGTCTTGGGGCATCACACCCCGCCTCCCTTCCCCACCCCCTTTTCTCCCCGACCACAAGTCACATTTCCCCTGTTTCCTCCTTCCTTCCTTCCTAAGCTATAGCCGCTTCCTCGCTCTCGCCGTCTCGCATCCTACTGCCGGGATCACCATGGTCTTCTTCAAAGACCTCTCCAGCGGTTTCTCCTCCGGTGACGACTCCTTCACCACCCGGGTATGCCTCTCTTCTCTCTCTTGGGCTATGACTAGAATGAAGTATTTTTACCTGGCAGTCGATTTGAGTCATTTCTTCCTCTTGTAGCTCCCTAGGACCATTAGTGGCAACGAATGGAGCCGGGTGGCTAATGATCTATCTACTCGTTGTCACCATCAATCTCCATGCCTGAAACTAGTTGCGTTTGAATCGGTGGACAGTGGGAGGATGTTTTTTGCATGTGCAGAGAAGGTTAGACCCTCTTTCGTTGTTACAAATCATTTGTTAGATGTCATTTAGACACGGTCACGGTCCCAACCCATTCATACCACACCTTCAACCCAACCCATCCTAAGACAGTGTCAAAGTTTGTACCTAGTATCTTAAATTGTTGCCATCTCAACAGTGGTGCCATCAGAAATTATTTGGCACCGCTTCAGCAGTTTGTGCAGCCAACTTTGGTCCACACATCCGAGCAGCCAAGCAGTAAAATACGAAATCTTTATGGCATGAAGGAACTGGGCATCGGAGCAACTACGTGCTTCGGAGTCCGGGTCCCTGATTTTTTCCACTGCATCGTCTCGCCAGTGTAGGGCACCGGTGCAAGATGTAGCAACAGTTGTCTTTACACTAGTTTTGGCATACATAGTGGATAGCCTTAGTGCTATTAGTTCTATGTTACTAAATTTGTGCATGTACACACCTGTTAGTATGAATTTGTTGTTATGCAAACATTGTCGCTATGCTGTTGCAGTTATATTTACCTTCCTCATAAAATGTTCAATTTGTTATTTATTGTACATGAGTAAGAACTTGTAGCGTTGTTGTAGTTAATTATAGCTTCTGATGTTCCAGAATTTAGTTGTTGTCTCAGTAGCAATTAATTCATTTACACATTGATATTTTTGAGAAGATATGTCATAATTAACATGTTTCTTAGGTTTTTCAAAATAAGCATTGGTGATTTTCTATGTTCTATAAACCCATTTCCCCTACAATTATTACTGACCTAGTTTAAAATATTATAGGATGAATGGAAGTGTTCTTACTTGGAGTGGGTTTATCAAGAGTGGACACAGTCTTTGAAGATGTGCCTAGCGAAGCTCTGGAGCATGTATGAGGTAGAGAACAGAGAAAGTGTTGTCAATGCTGAAGAATATTTGAAGATGCGGGATAAAAAGAGGAAGGTGGAGAATGAGCTCAGTTTTTCTAAATCAGACTTTGCTAAGATGGTGTTCGCGAAGGAGGAGGCACTTTCCCAGTTGGCCAGTGCAAAACAGGTTATTACTAAACTGAAAGCAAAGGTGGATAAGACGATCCTGGATGATCTCGATTAGAGAAATGAATATATTGTCCTTATGAAGTTGAACTACCTATATGATGTATTGTGATGTTTTCATGTAGCTATCGTACTGTGATGTTATAATATATTTATGTGCCTGATATGAAATTGGCAAACAGTTGTTCGATATGAAATGTGAACTTGTGTAATACTAGAATTATTAATTGTAAACTAATAAACCTGCCAAATGTGTCATGGAACTTTGCAAACGGTTCTAGCAGTAAAAGCGCTTCTGATGGATAGCCCAATGCCACACGGTTTCCTTCATCAAATCATGTGTGATGTAGTTGATAAAACCAAACAATTAACCAAGGCAGAGCATGTGTGATAGTTACACCTTTCACACATGAGCCTACACATAAAACTATGTGGGATGTACATATGAATGGAAATGTTTTCCCTGGATTGACTGTGTAGGATGTACATAAGAACGAAAACATATTCCTTGGATTGACTGTGTGTGATATACATAAGAACGGAAACGTTTCCCCTGGATTGACTGTGTGGGATGTACATAAGAATGTAAACGTATTCCTTGGATTGACTGTGCGTGATATACATACCTACGAAAATGTTTTTCTGAGATTCACCGTGTGGGATGTACATACCTATGGAAATGATTGGGTTTTGATGCCTCGCCCGATCGCACACGAGCTCATTTGGTGTCCCAGGAGGGCCTATCCCCGATGATTTCTGGGTCGTGTGGGAAGGACCCCCCTATCGCCCACACTCACTTGGCGACGGTTCCAAATGTCGTCGCGGAAAGGGGTTAAAAACCATTTGTATAACACCGACGTGTACCAGTGTATGCAACTCCCGGATACCGGGGGAATGCCTATCAAATGTCACAACGTAACTGGGTGATTATAAAGATGCTCTACAGGTATCTCCGAAGGTGTTTGTTGGGTTGGCATAGATCGAGATTAGGATTTGTCACTCCAAGTATCAGAGAGGTATCTCTGTGCCCTCTCGGTAATCCACATCATAAGAAGCCTTGCAAGCAATGTGACTAATGAGTTAGTTGTGGGATGATGTATTACGGAACAAGTAAAGAGACTTGCCGGTAACGAGATTGAACTAGGTATGAAGATACCAATGATTGAATCTCGGGCAAGTAACATACCGATGACAAAGGGAATAACGTATGTTATCATTACGGTACGACCGATAAAGATCTTCGTAGAATATGTGGGAACCAATATGAGCATCCAGGTTCCGCTATTGGCTATTCACCGAAGAGGTGTCTCGGTCATGTCTACATATTTCTCGAACCCGTAGGGTCCGCACGCTTAACGTTCGATGACGATTTTGTATTATATGAGTTATGTGATTTGGTGACCTAATGTTGTTCGGAGTCCTGGATGGTATCACGGACATGAGGAGGAGTCTCAAAATGGTCGAGAGGTAAAGATTGATACATAGGACGATAGTATTCAGACACTAGAAGTGTTCCGGGGGTACCGGGTACATATCGGGTCACCGGAAAGGGGTTCCGGGCACCCCCGGCAAAGATATGGGCCTATTGGACCAAGAGGGAAAACACAGCAGCCAGCATGGGCTGTTGTGCCCCTCATATAGGTCGAACCATAAGGGTAAGGAAAGAGGAGAATACATAGGGAAGGGGAGGGATTCAGCCTCCCTCCTTCCTTCCCCGTTCGGAAATTATGGTAAGGGGGGCCGAATTAGACTAGGGCCCAAGTAGGATTCCTCCTACTTGGGCGCCCCCTTAGCTGCTCCCTCTCCCTCCCATCTATATATATGTGGGGGAGGCGCCTAGAACAAACAACAACATCTGTTAGCCGTGTGCGGTGCCTCCCTCCACAGTTTACTCCTCCGGTCATATTCTCCTAGTGCTTAGGCGAAGCCCTGCGCGGTTCACTTCACCATCACCGTCACCACGCCGTCGTCCTGACGAAACTCTCCCTCGACACTTTGATGGATCAAGAGTTAGAGGGACGTCATCAAGCTGAACATGTGCGGAACTCGAAGGTGCCATACGTTCGATGCTTGATCGGTTGAAACGAGAAGAAGTTCGACTACATCAACTGTGTTGTCAAACGCTTCCGCTTTGGGTCCACGAGGGTACGTGGACACACTCTCCCCCTCTCGTTACTATGCATCTCCTAGATAGATCTTGCTTGAGCATATGAATTTTTTTGAAATTGTGTGCTACGTTCCCCAACCCTTAATACTCTAGATGCATGCTGGATAGCGGTCGATGTGTGGAGTAATAGTAGTAGATGCAGAATTGTTTCGGTCTACTTGACACGGATGTGATGCCTATATTCATGATTATTACCTTAGATATCGTTGGAACTTTGCACTTTTCTATCAATTCCTCGGCACTAATTTGTTCACCCACCGTAATATTTTCTATCTTGAGAGAAGCCTCTAGTGAAACCTATGGCCCCGGGGTCTATTTTCCATCATATAAGTTTCCGATCTACAATGTTAGTTTCTTATTTACTCTTCTTGCAATCTTTTACTTTCCGATCTATAAACAACCAAAAATACCAAAAATATTTACTTTACATTGATCTATCACTATCAGATCTGACTTTTGCGAGTAACCGTGAAGGGATTGACAACCCCTTTATCTTGGGTGCAAGTTGTTTGATTGTTTGTGCAGGTATTCGGTGACTTGTGCGTTGTCTCCTACTGGATTGATACTTTGCTGCATCACCCTTTCCTCTTCAAGGGAAAAACCAATGCAAGCTCAAGAAGTAGCATGTGGCACCATGCTTTTGGAACCGAAAAGTCCCCACATGGAGCGAGGGTACCCGAGTGTATACTATATATATACGTCTGTGTTATTATCGGTCTTCACACACATTTCTGTATGCAATCCCATCGCACAACACACACATCTTATTAGCAACAATCATCTGTGCTATTATCAGTCTTCACACACATTTCTGATTACAGACCTGTTTGCCACGTATCACACACATCTTGTAAAATCAAACCATTTATGTTCTCTTGGCTCAACGCAAACAGTTCATCCGAGTGAAATGTTTTCCCTCTATTGCATACACCTTGATCTGGCTAACCGTTTCTTTTATTCCGCTTAATCACAAACAGTTCATCCAAGTGAATTGTATGTTGTATAGCGCACACACCTTCATCTGGCTGCCCATTTCTATTGTTCCGCCACATCAAAAATAGTTTATCCGAGTTAACAGTATGTCGTATATCACACACACCTTCATCTGGCTGCCTGTTTCTGTTGTTCTACCTCATCGGAAACATTTCATTGAACTTAACTATATGCCCCGCATCGCACACGCAACTAAAATCTAAACCATGTTTGATGTATCCGCCATCACAAACATTTTGCATCTTTTTGACGGCTTTTTTACATCACTGTTTGTGATTAATGCATCGCTCACAGATTCATCGAAGGGTCTCTAATTGTAGTGTCGTGTTAGCGGTATCTTGCCATAGTGGTTGGGTGTACTTGAAATTTGACTGTTTTAGTAGCCGGCTTAAATGGAGTAGACTTCGGTTATTTTTCAAGGATGGCATCATCCTGGTCGACTTTGGCGCGTAGTGCGGTTAGCTCCTCGGCTGCGAGGGCTTTGGACAAAGTTTCATGGGCAAGCGACGCCGTCTTGTTCTCGGCCTTAAATGCCCTATTAGGGTCACTTGAGATGGTAATGATCCCTTTTGGGTCCGACATTTTAAGCTTCATGTAGCCATAGTGCGGTACCACTTGGAATTTGCAGAAAGCCTCCCGTCCAAGGAGTGTGTGATATCCACTCTTGAAAGGAGCAATATGACACATGACCTCTTCGGAACAGTATTTATCGGTGTTCCGAAGACCACGTCCAGAGTTATCTTTCCACTATGGCGTGCTTCTCGTCCACGGACTATACCTTTAACGGTGGTGTTGCTCTGTTCTATGCATGATCTATCGATGTGCATTTTATCCAGAGTATCTGCATATATTAAGTTTAGGTTGTTGCCTCCGTCCATAAGGACCTTCTGAAGTCGGCAGCTACCCACGATTGGGTTAAGGACTAGAGCAACCAGACACCTGCTTGGGGTTGACCTCATCTAATCATTATGATCGAAGGTAATTGGCATGTCTATCCACGCGCCTCGAGTCAGCACCTGTCGAGTGGAATTAATTTCTCGCAGGGCCTGCTTACACTGGTTGTTGGATGCGAAGGTCTCGTAGATCATTATGACCTCGTCTTCGTCTGAGGTTTGTTCCATGCGGCAGGAGGTGCCCGCTAGGAGGGAGGGTCCCCCTTTAGCCACCTGCGTCAACACCCAACTGTTGTGAAGGCTGTGAGTCGGACAGGAGTTGATCAAAATAGCATGGATTGGGCATGGTTTATTCAGAAAGCCGTCTAGGGTTGTCCCGGGGTGACCAGAGGTTTTCTTCTTCTTTCGAGGTTATTCGCCCGGGGTGTTCCGCTTACGAGGCTCGCGGCGAGGTTCTGATGTCTACTACACAACCTTCTTCTTGTAGACGTTGTTGGGCCTCCAAGTGCAGAGGTTTGTAGGACAGTAGAAAATTTCCCTCAAGTGGATGACCTAAGGTTTATCAATCCGTGGGAGGCATAGGATGAAGATGGTCTCTCTCAAGCAACCCTGCAACCAAATAACAAAGAGTCTCTTGTGTCCCCAACACACCCAATACAATGGTAAATTGTATAGGTGCACAAGTTTGGCGAAGAGATGGTGATACAAGTGCAATATGGATGGTAGATATATGTTTTTGTAATCTGAAAATATAAAAACAGCAAGGTAACTAATGATAAAAGTGAGCACAAACGGTATTGCAATGCTAGGAAACAAGGCCTAGGGTTCATACTTTCACTAGTGCAAGTTATCTCAACAATAATAACATAATTGGATCACATAACTATCCCTCAACATGCAACAAAGAGTCACTCCAAAGTCACTAATAGCGGAGAACAAACGAAGAGATTATGGTAGGGTACGAAACCACCTCAAAGTTATCCTTTCTGATTGATCTATTCAAGAGTCCGTAGTAAAATAACATGAAGCTATTCTTTCCGTTCAATCTATCCTAGAGTTCGTACTAGAATAACACCTTAAGACACAAATCAACCAAAACCCTAATGTTACCTAGATACTCCAATGTCACCTCAAGTATCTGTGGGTATGATTATACTATATGCATCACACAATCTCAGATTCATCTATTCAACCAACACAAAGTACTTCAACGAGTGCCCCAAAGATTCTACCGAGGAGTCAAGACGAAAACATGTGCCAACCCCTATGCATAGGTTCATGGGCGGAACCCGCAAGTTGATCACCAAAACATGCATCAAGTGGATCAATAGAATACCCCATTGTCACCATGGGTATCCCACGCAAGACATACATCAAGTGTTCTCAAATCCTTAAAGACTCAGTCTGATAAGTTAACTTCAAAGGGAAAACTCAATCCATTACAAGAGAATAGAGGGGGAGAAACATCATAAGATCCAACTATAATAGCAAAGCTCCTCAAGAACACGAGAGAGAGAGAGAGAGAGATCAAACACATAGCTACTGGTACATACCCTCAGCCCCGAGGGAGAACTACTCCCTCCTCATCATGGAGAGCACCGGGATGATAAAGATGGCCACCGGAGAGGTATTCCCCCTCCAGTAGGGTGCCGGAACGGGTCTAGATTGGTTTTAGGTGGCTATGGAGGCTTCTGGCGGCGGAACTCTCGATCTATTCTCCTCTTCGATAGATTTAGGGTATATGGATATATATAGGCGGAAGAAATACATCAGGGGAGCCACGAGGGGCCCACGAGGGTGGAGGGCGCGCTCGGCGGGGTTGGCGCACCCCCTGCCTCGTGCTCTCCTCGTTGATCCCCTGACGTGCACTCCAAGTCTCCTGTATTGCTTTCTTTCCAAAAATAACTTCTCCGAAGGTTTCATTCCGTTTGGACTCTGTTTGATATTCCTTATCTTCGATACTCTAAAACAAGGGAAAAAACAGAAACTGGCACTGGGCTCTAGGTTAATAGGTTAGTCCCAAAAATCATATAAAATAGCATATAAATGCATATAAAACATCCAAGCTTGATAATATAATAGCATGGAACAATCAAAAATTATAGATACGTTGAAGACGTATCAGCATCCCCAAGCTTATTTCCTGCTCATCCTCGAGTAGGTAAATGATAAAAACAGAATTTTTGATGTGGAATGCTACCTAACATATTTATCCATGTAGTTCTCTTTATCGTGGCAAGAATATTCAGATCCATAAGATTCAAGACAAAAGTTTAATATTGACATAAAAATAATAATACTTCAAGCATACTAACTAAGCAATTATGTCCTCTCAAAATAACATGGCCAAAGGAAGTTCATCCCTACAAAATTATATAGTTTAGCCATGCTCCATTTTCGATTATGAGATTCCTCAAGACAAGGTCTTCACTCAACTACAAAATTTTCGTCACACAAGAATGCTCTCATCATGCACAACCCCAATGACAAGCCAAGCAATTGTTTCATACTTTAGTAATCTCAAACTTTTTTCAACTTTCACGCAATACATGAGCGTGAGCCATGGACATAGCACTATGGGTGGAATAGAATATAATGAGGGGGTTATGTGGAGAAGATAAAAAAGGAGAAAGTGTCACATCGACGCGGCTAATCAATGGGCTAGGGAGATGCCCATCAATTGATGTCAATGCAAGGAGTAGGGATTGCCATGCAACGGATGCACTAGAGCTATAAATGTATGAAAGCTCAACAAAAAAACTAAGTGGGTGTGCATCCAACTTTCTTGCTCACGAAGACCTAGGGCACTTGAGGAGGCCCATTGTTGGAATATACAAGCCAAGTTCTATAATGAAAATTTCCCACCAGTATATGAAAGTGACAACATAAGAGACTCTCTATCATGAAGATATTGGTGCTACTTTGAAGCACAAGTGTGGTAAAAGGATAGTAAGATTGTCCCTTCTCTCTTTTTCTCTCATATTTTTTTGGGACTTCTCTTTTTTTTCTCTTTTTTGGCCTTTTTTCGACCGGAGTCTCATCCCGACTTGTGGGGGAATCATAGTCTCCATCATCCTTTCCTCACTAGTACAATGCTCTAATAATGATGATCATCACACTTTTATTTACTTACAACTCAAGAATTACAACTCGATAATTAGAACAAGATATGATTCTATATGAATGCCTCCGGCGGTGTACCGGGATGTGCAATAAATCAAGAGTGACATGTATGGAAGAATTATGAACGGTGGCTTTGCCACAAATACGATGTCAACTACATGATCATGCAAAGCAATATGACAATGATGATGCGTGTCATAATAAACGGAACGGTGGAAAGTAGCATGGCAATATATCTCGGAATGGCTATGGAAATGCCATAATAGGTAGGTATGGTGGCTGTTTTGAGGAAGATATAAGGAGGTTTATGTGTGAAAGAGCGTATCATATCACGGGATTTGGATGCACCGACGAAGTTTGCACCAACTCTCAATGTGAGAAAGGGCAATGCACGCTACCGAAGAGGCTAGCAATGATGGAAAGGTAAGAGTGTGTATAATCCATGGACTCAACATTAGTCATAAAGAACTCACATACTTATTGCAAAAATCTACAAGTCATCAAAAACCAAGTATTATGCGCATGCTCCTAGGGGGATAGATTGGTACGAAAAGACCATCGCTCGTCCCCAACCGCCACTCATAAGGAAGACAATCAAATAACACCTCATGTTTCAAATTTGTTACACAACGTTTACCATACGTGCATGCTACGGGACTTGCAAACTTCAACACAAGTATTTCTCAAATTCACAACTACTCAACTAGCACAACTTTAATATCACTATCTCCATATCTCAAAACAATTATCAAGTATCAAACTTCTCTTAGTATTCAATGCACTCTATATGAAAGTTTTTATTATATCCCTCTTGGATGCCCATCATATTAGGACTAAATTCATAACCAAAGCAAATTACCATGCTCTTTAGGACTCTCAAAATAATATAAGTGTAGCATGAGAGTCCATCTATTTCTATAAAATAAAACCACCACCGTGCTTGAAAGTGCGTTATATCGACTAGAGGGGGGTGAATAGGTGATTTTTATGAAATTCTTCACTGAGGAATTTGCCGGTGAGGAAATTCCTTAGCGAAGAACTACTAGCAGCAGAATAAGTACTCAAAAGTAAACATAACAGAATACAAGCATAGTCATCATGATGAAATGAAGATAGGCACAGAGTACAGGAAGCGTAGACACGGGATAACACTGGATGAAGACAAACAGACTGAAGAAATTGAACTGAGGAAATTGAGAAAGTCTTTAGTCAAAGTCTTCAAACACAGATATGAACAAACACACAACTCGGTTAAGAGGAAATGAACGAGTTGAGGGAATAGAACCAGTAAGCTTGGTGAAGACAATGATTTGGTAGACCAGTTCCAACTGCTGTCTCAGTTGTACGTCTGGTTGGAGCGGCTGAGTATTTAAACTCGAGGACACACAGTCCCGGACACACAGTACTGAACACGCAGCTCAGGACACCCAGTCCTCATCGTATTCTCCTTGAACTAAGGTCACACAGACCTCGTCCAATCACTCGTGGTAAGTCTTCAGGTGACTTCTGAACCATCACAAACTTGGTCACTCGGCGATCCACAATTCCTCTTGGATGCTCTAGACCATGACGCCTAACCGTCTGGAAGAAGCATAGTCTTCAAAGGTAACAAGCGTCGGATCCACGCAGGATCAATCTCTTCAGTGATGCTCAATCACTTGGGGTTTGTAGGTGTTTGGGTTTGGGGTTTTTCCTCACTTGATGATTTTCGCTCAAAGTCCTCGGAGGATGGGTTGCTCTCAAATGACAAGTGCCAGTTTCTCTTGGAGCAGCCAACCAACTAGTGGTTGTAGGGGGCGGCTATTTATAGCCTAGGGAGCAGCCCGACATGATAAGACATAAATGCCCTTCAATGATATGACCGTTAGGTGGATAGATATTTTGGGAAAGCTGGCGCATAGAACAGCAACGGTCAGAATTTTGAGTAGCAAAATCCTCAGGGTTATCATGTTCCTCACTGTGTAGGCAATCTGCACTGGTGAATTCCTAACTCCTCAGTCAGAACAAATTCCTCAGAGACCAGAAGAACTTCGTCTCTGTCGCTGAAGAATATGACTGGACTGTATGAGATTTCCAATGGCTTCACTCGAAGGGATTGGTAGGTGGAGGATTTTGAGTTGAGCATCACATGGAAATTTTTCCTTAGTATTTCCTCGACCCCCTTTAACAGTACGGTGTTTCCTATGACTCAAGAAAGAGAAAACGAAACTACGAAAACAAAAGTCTTCACGCTTCATGTTCCTCGAATAAATACCAAGTCTTCAAGGTCACACCAATTTCTTCACTTTCAAAGTCTTCAGAAAGTCTTCAGAGATTTAAAGTCTTCAGTGGAAGAACTTCATTTTTAGGGGTCGACTTTCTCTGTAAATATCAAACTCCTCATAGACTTATAGACCTGTGTACACTCACAAACGCATTAGTCCCTTAACCTATAAGTCTTCAATACACCAAAATCACTAAGGGGCACTAGATGCACTTACAATCTCCCCCTTTTGGTGATTGATGACAATATAGGTTAAGTTTTCAACGGGGATAAACATATGAAGTGTAAATACTGATATTGAGGAATTTGATTACAAGATATAGAAGAACTCCCCATGTGGATGTGCATAGTGAGGAATTTGCTTTTGAAGCAATGCACACTTGAAGAGTTGAATCATGGAGATCTCCCCCTATATCTTGTAATTCATACACGCATTTCACATATAACAGTGAAGAATTTGAAATGCATGATGAAATATGGTGACTGATGTAATTCAGCATGTGTGCATTAGCATATATGAGGAATAAGCATGTAGTAAAACATATCAAAAGTATCAGAGCACCATCGGGTTTAAGTTTACAACTCAATCCAATAAAGTCTCAGAAGAACGAGAGTTGTAACTTGAAAAAAAATACACTCATATAGAAAGACCCGCTTGAAGACTAACTCAAAATTCTCCCCCTTTGTCATCAATTGACCAAAAGGATCGAATATGAGGACTAACGCCCGTGAAGAATATCAAGTTGATGAAGGAGGGCCAGCGTTGTTGGGGTCATTTGTTGTAGTAGGGCCTGTCGCAGTGTCGTCCAAGTCTTCATTTTCATCAGTGTCGCGTGATGAAGAATATGAGCTGGCCACTAAGGAAGGAACCTTGACCTTCTTGAATTTCTTCGGTGGAGGTGCATACCGGTCAAAATCTTCCTTGAGACCCATTTTCTTTAGATCGTCTTCACCATACAGATGTGACAGAATTGCCCAGGTGCGACCGAACACTTCATGGAGGTAGTAATGGTTTTTCTTCACTGCATTGTGTGTAGCAGTCATGTTGTGAAGAAATGAACCAAACCGACGCTTAACCCATTTATGATTTCGATCCACCTTCTGGTGAAGACTAAGCAGAAGCTCACGATCAGTCATCACACGAGGAGCAGTGGCTTGAGGAGTAGACTTGGGTGCATTGGCAGAGTCATGTGTGGCAGAGTCATCATTGGTGGAATAAGAGGCAGCTTTGCGAAACTGTCCATCCAATGGACGAATGCCTTCATCTATAACAGCTGGTGCATTGCCCTTTTCATCAACTGAGGAATAGGTCTGCTTGAGGACTTCAATCGGGGGCAAGTAGTTGAGGTGATTCTGAAAATCAGCTTTGTAGTTGAGTGAAGACCTTGTCTTGAGGAATCTCATAATCGAATGTGCATAAGGCTTCAGCTCAGACGGAGACAGTGCAACATTTGCCAGAGTCCTCATGAAGAAATCGTGATAATTGACAGGAATGCCATGAACAATGTTGAATACCAGATTCTTCATGATGCCAATAATTT
Organism: Triticum dicoccoides; assembly: GCF_002162155.2. Lineage (NCBI taxonomy): Eukaryota > Viridiplantae > Streptophyta > Magnoliopsida > Poales > Poaceae > Triticum > Triticum dicoccoides. Next base: position 537,433,334 of record NC_041384.1, on the reverse strand, counting down.
CCTTATCGTATGAGTCGTGGCCTTTGGTAGGACTCATTGTCCTCGTAAGAATACGATAGACAGTTCTGAGCACATAAAGTAATTCCTTCACGAGGAATTTGGTTCGTGGGGCCTGACCTGGATTCAAAGGTTTCATCAGAACCTACATGTAGTGATTTGTAAGCTCTGGTTCACTGCGGATGCAACGAGCTTCTTCAAGGGGAGGACTGAGTGGTAAGGCACGAAGCAATTAAGAAGCTGGTGCAGTGCAGTGAGTGTTTTCAGACATCCAGTCCAGCACCCATGAATTCACATCTTCAGAATCTCCTGTGATGTGTAGCGTTGCATAAAAGTGAAGAATCAGTTCTTCATTCCAATCGCAGATGTCAGAGCAAAAGTTTAATAGTCCAGCATCGTGAAGAACACTAAGGATTGGTGCGAAGCACGGCAGAGATTCCATATCCACGTGAGGAATATGCTCATGGTAGAAGATTTTCTCTTTGTTGAACAGCACTCAGGAATAGAAATTGGCTTGACTAGCAGTCCAGAAACGCCTCTTCCTAATGCGAGCAGAGTTATAAGGGTTGTAGTCTTCGAAGAATACATGCTCTCCAAAGAAATCATCAGCCTTCAACTTTTGCTTGCGTGAGAATGGATCCTTTGGCTTGGGCAGAGGAGTGTCAGTGAGTTGCATCACGACCTCAGGAATCGCAATCTCGGGTTCTTCAGGCTGAGGAATTTCTGGTTCCTCTTCAGTGGTAGTCTGCGTCTTCAGATGTTTAGCAACAACAGTTTCTTCAGCACTAGTGGCTGGAATTTCCTCATGTACAGATGAAGTGGGATGAGTTTCTTTAGAGCCCATTTGAACAGTTTGTGTGGGGGGCTGAGGTATTTGCTGCAACGGTGTGAACATTAGAGAGTTTGGATGCTGACTTTCCCAGAATTCATCACTCATCACTGGTGTGGAGCAGCCAACATCCACATCTTCATCTTCCATTTCTTCAATGACAGCCTCTTTAGTTGTGAACTGAGGCATGGGCGAGGAGATGACATGTGTTGAAGGGATCGTATCCACTTCAATTTCTTCATCAATCTGCTCTGACGAAGTAGCAGAATGATTTTCTTCATCAGATCCGCTAGGGATATCATATTCTTCACCAAAAGGAACAAGGTCCTTTGATGGCATGGTTGAGATTGGAACAGCATCAATGGGATTAGCAAATGAACTGGTCAAAGGCTTCATCTTCTTCGGAGCTGAAGAATCTGAAGTAGTTGATGCTTTCCTTTTCTTCATTGTTGCACGCTCTGCAGCCTTGGTCTTCTTCACATCTGATGCAGATGGAAGGATCGGAGTTGGTGTTGGCGCAGGAGGAGCAGAGGAATCTGGTTGATTGTCTTCAGGCACAACTGATGCAGTTGCCCTGATTTCTTCAGTTTCTTCAGGCGTACCACTAGACGATGCCCTAGCAATTTCTTCTGCGGCTGGAATGCAGTCATCAGCCCTGGAACTCACATTTTCTTCAGCAGCCTGATTTTCATCAGCGGTGCTGGCATGTTTTTAAGTCGGCTGAGCGGATGCTTCAGCCTGAGGAACTTCCTGTTGCGTTGGGGCAACAACATTGGAAGTGAAGTTATCCGCAAGTTTCACAAAACCAACCTTGGCTCCAAGCCAATCGGCATGGTATGCGTCAAATTCATCACTGAGTTTCTTGATCTTAGATTGAGTAGTGACAAGTTCTTCAGTTGTCATAGAGACAACGTTTTTCTTTAGATAGCACTCCTTTTTGTACTGCGCTTTCTTGATCTGCCTGGCCTTCTCATATTTCCATTTTTCTTCTTGGATGAAATGGGTCAGCATGTGACTTTGGCCAGGAGTCAACTTGAAATTAGGCATGGGAGTGTTGGGGTCCTTGTGCCAAACATCAATGTATTCGAGGATCAACTTGGGATCCAAAAGCAGTGGCACATCTGTTCCCTTGGATCTAGCAGCCCTGACTTGCCCATCTCTGATGATTTCAGCAAGTTCATCATCATCAGCTTCGTCTTTATCAGACGGCACTTGGAAGGCGACTTGCTTCTTCTGAGGACTAGGGTGAGGACCTCGTCCAGCAGTGGCCTTTGTCTTCAGTAGAGAGGGTCTTGTTGAGGAAGTTCGTGCCGCTGAGGAACTAGCTGAAGCTCCTGAAGCAATTGAGATGCCTGCAGTCCTTTGGCACGAGGCAAGATGCACAGGTGCTGAGGACTTTGTCGGAACAGCCGAGGACTTTGGAGGAGCTGGGGATTTTGAAGGAGCAGGAGCAGCATGAGGAATTGGCCGTGAGGGCATTGAGGATTTTGGTCGTGAGGGCATTGCTGAGGAACTTGGCCTTGAGGGCACTGTTGGTGAAGCACTTGGCTTGTGTGCAGGCTTCTTTGAAATAGCCTTCTTCGGCTTGACAGCAGAGGCCTCGGCAGAGGCAGTAGCAGCAACAGAGTCTTCATTGAATTTCCTCGCTGCTTCTCTGGCTTGCTTAGCCAACTTGGCTTGGCGCTTGGCCCATTCATCAGGATAGTTCTCACCACGCTTGAGGCTGGTGGGATCAGCTATTTGGCCAGGTGCCAATGGAGGTCTTGGGCATGGAGGATTGAGTGCGAATTTCTTCATGTACTTGGGAGTGACATATCTGTACTCCCTCCACTCTCTAGCCCATCTCCTCTCTATCTTCTGAATGCGCACCTTGCGCTCATTCTTGGTTTCCTCAGGAGGTGTGCAGTACCCAGCATATATTTCATCAGGGATATCAAACGTTGTATTGACCTCAGGCCTCTTTCCTCCTTTCTGTGGCTTCTTACCGTTAGCCATTTTCTTCAGTTGAGGAATTTGGACAATTGAATTCTCTGAAGAAGTATGCAACTTTTCTTCGAGTAAAGCTGCAAATGAGTTAAGTTGATGAGAACCTAGTGATTCAGTAGCTGACATGAGTACATGTGAATAGAGTATAGTTGCGAGGAATTTGGAGAGGTCATATGCGTTCTCAGGAGGTTTTTCAAAAGGGAACAAGTTTGAGGAATTTGACCAGATGAGTCTTGAAGAATTTCACTAAGCGTTCTTTGTCTTAGGTTCCAGAGTTGTATAGATCGAAGATCCACACAATTGAGGAATCATGAAGAATAATGATGCTTAGAGAAACGAATCAAGAACAGATGACTTGTGAGGTATTTAGTGTGTCAAGATATGAAGAGAAACACCTTTGAAGATTTTGTAGATAATCATTCGAATCAACGAAGGCAATAAAAGTAACTTTTAATTACCCTGAATGAAGAACACGACGAACAGTGAAGTAGAGAGATGAAGTTCGTCTGTGTAGATCTTCCACGCCCTAACTCGGCGGAGGAAGACGGCTACGGCGGTGGAGGAGTGAAGATTTCCGCAGACGACGCGAGTACGGCGGCGACGAGGTCGAGGCAGTGAAGCTCTTCCTTATCGACGACGATGAAGTAGCGGTAGCGCTAGGGTTTGAGAAGCTTGAGCTATAGAGAGGTCGAGCGGAGTAAAAGAAGTGAGGAAGGCAAGGAGGGGTATTTATAGCCACGGTGAAAAACTATTTGCCCAAAGAAATTGGACGAACGTGCCCCTGACCCTTCTCATTCGATTGACATGTGTCACCCACGTACTGAGAGGTGGAGATCATGTGCGATCGTGGGTGAATGGATAGGTGTATCGTGGGATGCGGAACGGTTTGAGCGGCAAAGCCGAAAATTTAGACAGGATAGGTTTTAAAGTTTTGTTCGCAATTTCTTCAGTTGACAAGGACACAGTGAAGATTTTGAACGAGTTTCAAATAGAATGCATATGAAGAATTTGTGAACAGATTGGGTTTAGTATAGCATAGAGGGGAAGGGTCCGATCACATTCAACTTGAAGAATTAGCAATAAGTGAATGCTGTAGAGGACATAAACTCATATATATATATATATATATGTATATATATGTATGTATGTATATAGCTAATGAAGAAAATCGACGGAAATAGTGAAGACAATGCAAAGTTGAAGAATACGAACAACTGAGGAATTTCAACTTTTGGTGGTGGCGTGACCCACCGTATAAGAATGATGATTTCAGACACCGCATACAATTATCGTAGGGTTCTGAGAATCAAATTCTTCGTTAATTTCTTCACACTAAGAGTGTTATTCTTCATTGATTGAATAAAAACGTTTCTTCATGTGTTGCACATCTAAGTCATCAATTTTGCATAAGTGTTAGGATGAGTATCCTTTTCAAAGAACATTCAAAGATTCTAGGATATTTAGCTCACACCGCAACTTGCTAAATCTCTTCTCATCCAAGGGCTTTGTGAAGATATCGGCTAGTTGTTCTTCAGTCTTCACATGCTCAATAGCAATGTCGCCCTTCAACACATGATCACGAAGAAAATGATGACGAATCTGAATGTGCTTAGTCTTCGAGTGCTGAACTGGGTTGTGAGCAATCTTGATGGCACTCTCATTGTCACAGAAGAGAGGCACATTCTTCATGTTGACGCCATAGTCCTTGAGAGTTTGCTTCATCCATAGCAATTGAGCACAACAAGAACCAGCGGCAATGTACTCAGCTTCAGCAGTAGATAGTGATACGTAGTTCTATGTCTTCGAGGACCAACAGACCAAAGATCGTCCGAGGAAATGACATGTACCAGATGTTGACTTGCGGTCCACACGATCACCAGCATAGTCAGAGTCAGAATATCCAATGAGATCAAAAGTCGAGCCCTTAGGGTACCATAATCCAAGTGTTGGTGTGTGAGCTAGATATCGAAGAATATGCTTCACAGCCTTATGGTGTGATTCCTTCGGTGTATCTTGAAATCAGGCACACATGCAAACACTAAGCATTATGTCTGGCCTAGATGCACATAAGTACAATAAAGAGCCAATAATGGAGCGGTATACCTTATGATCGAAGATGATACCATTTTCACCAGTGCACAGATGGCCATTTGTGGGCATAGGAATTTTGACGCCTTTGCAATCTTGCATGCCGAATTTCCTCAGTACATCGTTGAGGTATTTCTCCTAGGATATGAATATGCCATTGCGTTGTTGACGAATTTGAAGACCTAAGAAGAATTTCAACTCTCCCATCATAGACATTTGATATTCTTCACTCATCATATAGGAAAATTCATCACTATAACGTTGGTCAGTACAACCAAAGATAATATCATCAACATATATTTGGCACACAAACAATTCACCATCATAAGATTTAGTAAAAAGAGTAGGGTCGAGTGAACCGGGTTTGAAGCCTTTCTTCATGAAGAATTCCTTCAAGGTATCATACCATGCCCGTGGGGCCTGCTTGAGGCCATAGAGAGCCTTGTTGAGTCTGAAGACTTTGTCAGGATTCTTTGGATCTTCAAAACCTGGGGGTTGAGCAACATATACTTCTTCCTCAAGCTTACCATTGAAGAATGCACTTTTCACATCCATTTGATCTAAAGTGATATCATGATGGTTAGCATAAGCAAGTAATATGAGAATAGCCTCAAGTCTAGCAACAGGTGCAAAAGTTTCATCGAAATCAATTCCTTCAACCTGTGTGTAGCCTTGAGCTACAAGTCGTGCCTTATTCCTCACCACAAGGCCATTTTCATCTTGCTTGTTGCGGTAGATCCACTTTGTGCCAATGATATTGTGCTTGCGAGGATCTGGACGTTTTACAGAGAAAGTCTTCAGAAAGTCTTCAGGGATTTAAAGTCTTCAGTCGAAGAACTTCATTTTTAGGGGTCGACTTTCTCTGTAAATATCAAACTCCTCATAGACTTATAGACATGTGTACACTCACAAACGCATTATTCCCTTAACCTATAAGTCTTCAATACACCAAAATCACTAAGGGGCACTAGATGCACTTACAGTGCTCTAAAAGGATATAAGTGAAGCACTAGAGCAAATAACAAACTACTCCGAAAGATATAAGTGAAGATCAATGAGTAGTCAAATAATTGTGCAACTATGTGAAGACTCTCTAACATTTAATAATTTCAGATCTTGGTATTCTATTCAAACAGCAAGCAAATCCTAACAAAATAAATTGACGCTCCAAGCAAAACACATATCATGTGGTGAATAAAAATATAGCTCCAAGTAAAGTTACCGATGAACGAAGGCGAAAGAGGGGATGCCTTCTGGGGCATCCCCAAGCTTAGGATCTTGGTTGTCCTTGAATATTTCCTTGGGGTGCCTTGGGCATCCCCAAGCTTAGGCTCTTGCCACTCCTTGTTCCATAATCCATCGAATCTTTACCCAAAACTTGAAAACTTCACAACACAAAACTTAACAGAAAACTCGTAAGCTCCGTTAGCGAAAGAAAACAAAACACCACTTCAAGGTACTGTAATAAACTCATTCTTGATTTATATTGGTGTTAAACCTACTGTATTACAACTTCTATATAGTTTATAAACTATTTTACTAGCCATAGATTCATCAAAATAAGCAAACAACACACGAAAAACACAATCTGTCAAAAACAGAACAGTCTGTAGTAATATGTAGCTAACGCAAACTTATGGAACCCCAAAAATTCTAAAATAAATTGCTGGACGTGAGGAATTTATCTATTAATCATATGCAAAAAGAATTAACTAAATATTGCTCTCCAATAAAAAATGGCAGCAACTCTCGTGAGCGCTAAAGTTTCTGTTTTTTACAGCATGATCGCAATGACTTTCCCCAAGTCTTCCCAAAGGTTCTACTTAGAACAAACACTAATTAAAAGCATAAAAACACATATAAACAGAGACTAGATGAATTATTTATTACTAAACAGGAACAAAAAGCAAGGAACAAAAATAAAATTGGGTTGCCTCCCAACAAGCGCTATCGTTTAACGCCCCTAGCTAGGCATGATAATTTCAATGATGCTCACATAAAAGATAAGAATTGAAACATAAAGAGAGCATCATAAAGAATATGACTAGCACATTTAAGCCTAACCCACTTCCTATGCATAGGGATTTTGTGAGCAAACAACTTATCGGAACAAGAATCAACTTGCATAGGAAGGTTAAGCAAGCAACACTTCAAGATTTTCAACATGTAGAGAGGAAACTTGATATTATTGCAACTCCTACAAGCATATATTCCTCCCTCAAAATAATTTTCAGTAGCATCATGAATGAATTCAACAATATAACCATCACATAAAGCACTATTTTCATGATGCACAAGCATAGAATTTTTATTACTCTCCACATAAGCAAATTTCTTCTCATGAATAGTAGTGGGAGCAAACTCAACAAAATAACTATCATGGGATAGAAAATTGAAATCAAGATGACAAGTTTCATTGTTATCATTATTCTTTAAAGCATACGTGGAATCACAATAATCATCATAGATAGGAGGCATGCTTTCATCATAACAAATTTGCACATCAAAACTTGGGAGACTACAAATATCATCTTCATTAAACATAGCTTCTCCAAGCTTGTGGCTTTGCATATCATTAGCATCATAGATATTCAAGGAATTCATACTAACAACATTGCAATCATGCTCATCATTCAAAGATTTAGTGCCAAACATTCTAATGCATTCTTCCTCTAGCACGTGAGCACAATTATCAGAATCCTTATTTTCATGATAGATATTAAAAAGATGAAGCATATGAGGTACCCTTAGTTCCATATTCATATGAGGTACCCTCTCAAGCAACCCTGCAACCAAATAACAAAGAGTCTCTTGTGTCCCCAACACACCCAATACAATGGTAAATTGTATAGGTGCACTAGTTTGGCGAAGAGATGGTGATACAAGTGCAATATGGATGGTAGATATATGTTTTTGTAATCTGAAAATATAAAAACAGCAAGGTAACTAATGATAAAAGTGAGCACAAACGGTATTGCAATGCTAGGAAACAAGGCCTAGGGTTAATACTTTTACTAGTGCAAGTTCTCTCAACAATAATAACATAATTGGATCACATAACTATCCCTCAACATGCACCAAAGAGTCACTCCAAAGTCACTAATAGCGGAGAACAAACGAAGAGATTATGGTAGGGTGTGAAACCACCTCAAAGTTATCCTTTCTGATCGATCTATTCAAGAGTCCGTATTACAATAACATGAAGCTATTCTTTCCGTTCAATATATCCTAGAGTTCGTACTAGAATAACACCTTAAGACACAAATCAACCAAAACCCTAATGTTACCTAGATACTCCAATGTCACCTCAAGTATCTGTGGGTATGATTATACGATATGCATCACACAATCTTAGATTCATCTATTCAACCAACACAAAGTACTTCGAGGAGTGCCCCAAAGATTCTACCGGAGAGTCAAGACGAAAACATGTGCCAACCCCTATGCATAGGTTCATGGGAGGAACCCGCAAGTTGATCACCAAAACATACATCAAGTGGATCAATAGAATACCCCATTGTCACCACGGGTATCCCACGCAAGACATACATCAAGTTTTCTCAAATCCTTAAAGACTCAATCCGATAAGATAACTTCAAAGGGAAAACTCAATCCATTACAAGAGAATAGAGGGGGAGAAACATCATAAGATCCAACTATAATAGCAAAGCTCGCGATACATCAAGATCGTGCCACCTCAAGAACACGAGAAAGAGAGAGAGAGAGAGAGAGAGAGAGAGAGAGAGAGAGAGAGAGAGAGAGAGAGAGAGAGAGAGAGAGAGAGATCAAACACATAGCTATTGGTACATACCCTCAACCCCGAGGGAGAACTACTCCCTCCTCGTCATGGAGAGCACCGGGATGATGAAGATGGCCACCGGAGAGGGATTCCCCCTCCGGCAGGGTGCCGGAACGGGTCTAGATTAGTTTTCGGAACTCCCAATCTATTCTCATCTTCTATAGTTTTAGGGTATATGGATATATATATAGGCGGAAGAAATACATCAGGGGAGCCACGAGGGGCCCATGAGGGTGGAGGGCACGCCCAGGGAGGTGGGCGCGCCCCCTGCCTCGTGCTCTCCTTGTTGATCCCCTGACGTGCACTCCAAGTCTCTTGTATTGCTTTCTTTCCAAAAATAACTTTTCTGAAGGTTTCATTCCGTTTGGACTCTGTTTGATATTCCTTTTCTTCGATACTCTAAAACAAGGGAAAAAACATAAACTGGCACTGGGCTCTAGGTTAATAGGTTAGTCCCAAAAATCATATAAAATAGCATATAAATGCATATAAAACATCCAAGCTTGATAATATAATAGCATGGAACAAACAAAAATTATAGATACGTTGGAGACGTATCAGGTTCTAATTTGTCATGTAACAGATAGTCTTCATAGATCAAATATGTGTTCTTTTCGGCGAGCTAGACGTCCTCAATGGCACAAAATCGGGACACTACGCCAGATAATTTTGTGAGTGTTTGAACGCAGGGACGAGCAAGTGTTGGAAATATGCCCTAGAGGCAATAATAAAATGATTATTATATTTCCTTGTTCATGATAATTGTCTATTATTCATGCTATAATTGTATTATCCGAAAATCTTAATACATGTGTGAATACATAGACCACAATGTGTCCCTAGTGAGCCTCTAGTTAACTAGCTCGTTGATCAACAGATAGTCATGGTTTCCTGGCTATGGACATGGGGATGTCATTGATAACGGCATCACATCATTAGGAGAATGATGTGATGGACAAGACCCAAACCTAAGCATAGCACAAAGATCGTGTAGTTCGTTTGTTGTAGCTTTTCTGGATGTCAAGTATCATTTCCTTAGACCATGAGATTGTGCAACTCCCGGATACCGTAGGAATGCCTTGGGTGTGCCAAACGTCACAACGTAACTGGGTGACTATAAAGGTACATTACAGGTATCTCCGAAAGTGTCTGTTGGGTTGGCACGAATCGAGACTGGGATTTGTCACTCCGTATGACGGAGAGGTATCTCTGGGCCCACCCGGTAATGCATCATCATAATGAGCTCAATGTGATCAAGTGGTTGATCACGGGATCATGCATTACGGTACGAGTAAAGTGACTTGCCGGTAACGAGACTGAACAAGGTATTGGGATACCGACGATCGAGTCTCGGGCAAGTAACGTACCGATTGACAAAGGGAATTGAGTACGGGATTGATTAGGCCCTCGACATCGTGGTTCATCCGATGAGATCATCCAGGAGCATGTGGGAGCCAACATGGGTATCCAGATCCCGCTGTTGGTTATTGACCAGAGAATCGTCTCGGTCATGTCTGCTTGTCTCCCGAACCCGTAGGGTCTACACACTTAAGGTTCGGTGACGCTAGGGTTGTATAGATATGAGTATGCAGTAATCCGAAAGTTGTTCGGAGTCCCGGATGAGATCCTAGACGTCACGAGGAGTTCCGGAATTGTCCGGAGGTGAATAATTATATATAGGAAGTGTAGTTTCGGCCATCGGGAAAGTTTCGGGGTCACCGGTATTGTACCGGGACCACCGGATGGGTCCCGGGGGTCCACCAGGTGGGGCCACCCATCCCGGAGGGCCCCATGGGCTGAAGTGGGGAGGGGAACCAGCCCATAGTGGGCTGATGCGCCCCCCCCCCTTGGGCCCCCCATGCGCCTAGGGTTGGGAACCCTAGGGGAGGGGGCACCTCCACTTGCCTTGGGGGCTACTCCACCCCCTTGGCCGCCGCCCCCCTAGGAGATCCCATCTCCTAGGGCCGGCGCACCCCCTAGGTGGCCTATATAAAGGGGGGAGGGAGGGCAGCCGCACCTCAAGCCTTGGTGCCTCCCTCTCCCCTGCTACACCTCTCCCTCTCGCAGAAGCTCGGGAAAGCCCTGCTGCGATCACTGCTGCATCCACCACCACGCCGTCGTGCTGCTGGATCTTCATCAACCTCTCCTCCCCCCTTGTTGGATCAAGAAGGAGGAGACGTCTTCCCAAACGTACGTGTGTTGAACGCGGAGGTGACGTCCGTTCGGCGCTTGGTCATCGGTGATTTGGATCACGGCGAGTACGACTCCATCATCCCCGTTCTCTTGAACGCTTCCGCACGCGATCTACAAGGGTATGTAGATGCACTCTCCTCTCGTTGCTAGTTGACTCCATAGATTGATCTTGGTGAAATGTAGGAAAAAAATTGTTTTCTGCAACGTTCTCCAACAGTGGCATCATGAGCTAGGTCTATGCGTAGTTACTATGCACGAGTAGAACACAAAGTAGTTGTGGACGTCGATATTGCCAATTTGCTTGCCGTTACTAGTCTTATCTTGATTCGGCGGCATCGTGGGATGAAGCGGCCCGGACCAACCTTACACGTACGCTTACGTGAGACCGGTTCCACCGACTGACATGCACTAGTTGCATAAGGTGGCTGGCGGGTGTCTGTCTCTCCCACTTTAGTCGGATCGGATTCGATGAACAGGGTCCTTATGAAGGGTAAATAGAAATTGGCAATTCACGTTGTGGTTTTGGCGTAGGTAAGAAAACGTTCTTGCTAGAACCCTATTGCAGCCACGTAAAACTTGCAACAACAATTAGAGGACGTCTAACTTGTTTTTGCAGCAAGTGTTTTGTGATGTGATATGGCCAAAGTTGTGATGAATGATGAATGATATATATGTGATGTATGAGATCATGTTCTTGTAATAGGAATCACGACTTGCATGTCGATGAGTATGACAACCGGCAGGAGCCATAGGAGTTGTCTTTATTTTTTGTATGACCTGCGTGTCATTGAGAAACGGCATGTAAATTACTTTACTTTATTGCTAAACGTGTTAGCCATAGTAGTAGAAGTAATAGTTGGCGAGCAACTTCATGGAGACACGATGATGGAGATCATGGTGTCATGCCGGTGACAAGATGATCATGGAGCCCCAAGATGGAGATCAAAGGAAGCTATATGATACTGGTCATATCATGTCACTATTATTTGATTGCATGTGATGTTTATCATGTTTTTGCATCTTGTTTACTTAGAACGACAGTGGTAAATAAGATGATCCCTCATAATAATTTCAAGAAAGTGTTCCCCCTAACTGTGCACCGTTGCGATAGTTCGTTGTTTCGAAGCACCACGTGATGATCGGGTGTGATAGATTCCAACGTTCACATACAACGGGTGTAAGACAGATTTACACATGCAAACACTTAGGTTGACTTGACAAGCCTAGCATGTACAGACATGGCCTCGGAACACAGAAGACCGAAAGGTCGAGCATGAGTCATATAGAAGATACGATCAACATGAAGATGTTCACCGATGTTAACTAGTCTGTCTCACGTGATGATCAGACACGGCCTAGTTAACTCGGATCATGTTATACTTAGATGACTGGAGGGATGTCTATCTGAGTGGGAGTTCATTGAATAATTTGATTAGATGAACTTAATTATCATGAACTTAGTCTAAAATCTTTACAACATGTATTGTAGATCAAATGGCCAACGTTGTCCTCAACTTCAACGCGTTCCTAGAGAAAACCAAGCTGAAAGACGATGGCAGCAACTATACGGACTGGGTCCGGAACCTGAGGATCATCCTCATAGCTGCCAAGAAAGATTATGTCCTACAAGCACCGCTAGGTGAAGCACCTGCTCTCCCTACAGAACAAGACGTTATGAACGCTTGGCAGACACATACTGATGATTACTCCCTCGTTCAGTGCGGCATGCTTTACAGCTCAGAACCAGGGCTCCAAAAGCGTTTTGAGCGACATGGAGCATATGAGATGTTCGAAGAGCTGAAAATGGTTTTCCAAGCTCATGCCCGGGTCGAGAGATATGAAGTCTCCGACAAGTTCTTCAGCTGTAAGATGGAGGAAAATAGTTCTGTCAGTGAGCACATACTCAAAATGTCTGGGTTGCATAACCGCTTGAGTCTTGACTCGGCTGGGAGTTAATATCCCGGATGACGCGGTCATTGACAGAATCCTTCAGTCGCTTCCACCAAGCTACAAGAGCTTTGTGATGAACTTCAATATGCAGGGGATGGAAAAGACCATTCCTGAGGTATTTGCAATGCTGAAATCAGCAGAGGTAGAAGTCAAAAAGGAACATCAAGTGTTGATGGTGAATAAAACCACTAAGTTCAAGAAAGGCAAGGGTAAGAAGAACTTCAAGAAGGACGGCAAGGGAGTTGCCGCGCCCGGTAAGCAAGCTGCTGGGAAGAAGCCAAAGAATGGACCCAAGCCCAAGACTGAGTGCTTTTATTGCAAGGGAAGTGGTCACTGGAAGCGGAACTGCCCCAAATACTTAGTGGACAAGAAGGCCGGCATCACAAAAGGTATATGTGATATACATGTAATTGATGTGTACCGTACCACTACTCGTAGTAGCTCCTGGGTATTTGATACCGGTGCAGTTCATCACATTTGTAACTCAAAGAAGGAGCTGCGGAATAAGCGGAGACTGGCGAAGGACAAGGTGACGATGCGCGTCGGGAATGGTTCCAAGGTCGATGTGATCGCTGTCGGCACACTACCTCTACATTTACCTACGTGATTAGTTTTAAACCTCAATAATTGTTATTTAGTGCCAGCTTTGAGCATGAACATTGTATCAGGATCTCGTTTAATACGAGATGGCTACTCATTTAAATCCGAGAATAATGGTTGTTCTATTTATATGAGAGATATGTTTTATGGTCATGCTCCAATGGTGAATGGTTTATTCTTAATGAATCTCGAGCGTAATGCTACACATATTCATAGTGTGAATACCAAAAGATGTAAGGTTGATAATGATAGTCCCACATACTTGTGGCACTGCCGCCTTGGTCACATAGGTGTCAAACACATGAAGAAGCTCCATGCAGATGGACTTTTAGAGTCTCTTGATTACGAATCATTTGACACGTGCGAACCATGCCTCATGGGTAAAATGACCAAGACTCCGTTCTCAGGAACAATGGAGCGAGCAACCAACTTATTGGAAATCATACATACTGATGTGTGCGGTCCAATGAGTGTTGAGGCTCGCAGTGGCTATCGTTATGTTCTCACCCTCACTGATAACTTGAGTAGATATGGGTATGTCTATTTAATGAAACACAAGTCTGAGACCTTTGAAAAGTTCAAGGAATTTCAGAGTGAGGTTGAGAATCAACGTGACAGGATGTCGGTGTACTAGAATAGGGGTACCCTAGTACCCCGAACTTGTGCACGGGCAGTTGCAGCACCCCGCGGCAAGGCTTGCCGGGAGAACGCCAAGATCCTCCGTGGTTCCCTTGGAGCCATTCAAGAACAAAGTATTTAAGCTCAGGAGACAAGGCACCGGCAAGAGGAGCTTGCCGGGAAGGCCAACCAAGGCACTACAAGGAACTTGCCGCGACGCGCCACGCGCTCCGGCAAGGCAACAAGGCCCCGGCAAGAGGAGCTTGCCGGGAAGACCAACCAAGGTACCTCGAGGCCCGGTGAGTGACAAGCTTCCGCACCCGACAAGATAACAGCAGCGGCAAGGCGCTTGCCGCGGCAGGCGGCCACTCTGTGCCCACGCTCCAGCGCATCCACTAACATGTCGCTCTGGGGGCCTCTCCAGGCACGCGTGGCGGGAGGCTGTGCAGCCAGCGGTGCGCAGTGGCATGCGAAGCTGACAAGATCGCCATCGTGGCGAACGGTGGCCCCCCCTAACGGTCCTTTTCTGCACTGTTTGGGCGACTCAGATGGGCATTTAATGCCCTTGTCCCCTGCCGTCAGGGTTAGGTAGGGTGCACTGTACAAGTAACTGTACCAACCACCTCACTTTTTACATTTGTACCCTTCTCTGCGTTGCCACCTGTCGGTGACCCCTTTAGCGTATAAAAGGAGGCCCATGCGCAACGTAGAGAGGGTTCGCGAGGTTCGACTGATTCAGAACCCAGAAAAACACTACGCTCTCTCTCTGGAGCAAGAACACCAGATAATCAAACAAGCAGCAGTAGGAGTGTTATCTCTCCGGAGAGCTCCGAAGCTGGGTAAACTGCTCGTGTGCTTCGCCTCGATCTGCTCTTCGTGTGATCTCCGCCCCCCGCCGAACCGAAAGGGGCTCGGTCCGCCGGCCCCATAGGTGTTCGTGGATCAGTTTCCCCGACATGTTTGGCGCGCCAGGTAGGGAGCGTCGAGATTGTGTGAACCTGATCCGGCGTTCACACGAGCTAGATCTTCATTCCCTTCATCAACATGCCACCGAAGAAGAAGACTTCGGCGGCGGCCGCTTCGTCCACGTCACTTCCGCCACCGTTGGAGCAAACGGGTGGTGGAATGGACGCCGGCGGAAGAATGGACGTCGACGAGGAAGCTTATGATGCTGCCAGGTCCAAGGACAAGGCTGCACAAACCTCGGCGACTGTACATGTTTCGCGCCACTCCCAGGAGGCGCAAGACCAACAGCGTCATGACACTCGCAGTGCCATACGCATGATAGGCCAAGACCAAGCTGGTGGATCTCAGGGCGCTCAAGACCAGCATGCACTCCAGCATGCTGGCACGAGCGGGGCACGGTCGCCTGGACGGGATACTGCTCCTTCTAACATAGTTAGAAGTCCGAGCACGTCCCGCTCCTTGCGCCGTCCGCCACTGCCACTCACCACTCCAGCAGAAGCTTTGGCATGAGCTCAACTGCTCCTAGATTACCCTCCGACGTCGGACAAGATCGACGAATGGAGGGCCACCATTCAGAGTCTCATCGGCTACGCCAACGGCGACACTCCACGGCGGCCGAGCGCGTCACCGCCGTGGCAGGGCTGCCAGGCGCGAGCCAGTGGCGACGAAACGGGTGGAGGTGCAACTACCATGCAATCACCACCCCGAAGGCCAAGATCGCCGACTCGCCAGATCCACCTCGACAGCGACTCCACCGCATCATCGGATCCATGAGCTCATCGCGATCAGCGCCAAGTTCTTCATGATCGACAACAAGAAGACGCTCGAACTCGCATCGAGCGCCGAAGAGAAGCGCGACGTCGATCCAACAAGCGCGCTGGGCCCTTTGTTAACATGCATGCGCCAGGGGAACCAGGCGATCTGCCGTACGCAGTAGGTTGCCCTGCGTTCACTCGTGAGCTGCGGCAAGTCCAGTGGCCCAGCACGAAGAACTTCAAGCCAGACGTACCGGAGAAGTACGACGGCAAGACGCATCCGTCGGAGTACCTCAGCATCTACACCATTGCAGTGCAGGCTGCCGGGGGATGGTATGACAAGATCCTTGCCAACTACTTCCCGCTGGTGCTCAAGTCCAACGTCAGATCCTGGCTCATGCACTTGCCGGACAACTCCATATCCTCTTGGGCTGATCTGTGCCATCAGTTTGTCGGCGCCTTCACAGGCGGACACAAGCCTCATGGCCAGGAGAGTGATCTTCATCTGCTCGCCCAGAAGGAAGGAGAGCCCCTGCGCAAGTACATTCAGAGATTCAGCAGTGTGCAGCACAACATCCCAGACGTCCACCTTGCCGCGGTGATCAGCGCGTTCCATCAGAACGTGCGAAACCGCAGGATGCGGGAGGAAATGGCAATGTGCAAGATCAGGGACGTCAGTGAGTTATATGCACTGGCCGACAAGTGTGCACGTGCTGAGGAAGGGAGGAGACTCCCCGGAGAGAATGTAGGAGCGGGAGGATCTAACAGTGAAGATGCTGCCCCGGCAAGGAAAAACCGGCGGCGGAACAACAGGAGGAGGAAAGGCAAAGAGGTGCTAGTTGTTGAGCAGTCCGGCAACGATGGTGGCGCCAAGGAAGCCAAAGCTGGTGACTCCGGCAAGGAGGTTGCCTCGGAGATGGCGGTCGCCGACAAGCAGGACGGCACCAACAAGCAGTATTGCAAGATCCACCGCACCAAGGGCCATGATCTCTAGAGATGCAAGAAAGTCGAGCAGCTTGTTGAGCAATAGAAAGCTGAATACGAGCGGCGCGACAAGGAGAAGGCCCAGGAAGGTGCTGGGGGATCCGGCAAGAAACGTCCCGGCCGAGGAGGACGCCGCGGCAAGGCCAAGCAGCGGCAAGGAGACAGACCTCCTCGCGGCCGCGACAAGGATGAAGATGACGACGACGATGAAGATATGGATGATGAGGAGACTGATGAGCAGGAGTTCCAGAAAGCCACAGAGGTCCTGTGCGTTGACGGTGGTGCTTCTCTGCATACCTCGCACCGTCAGCTCAAGCAGTGGGTGCGGGAAGTTAATGCAGCAGAACCACCCGTCGAGTCACGCAAGCCTCTGAAATGGTCCAGCACGCCTATCATCTTTGATATCGAGGACCACCCTGATCGCATAACTGCGGTCGGGTGCTTGCCGATGTTGGTTTCACCAACAATCCGCAACCTCAAGGTCACTAAGATGCTAGTTGACGGTGGGGCCGGTTTGAACCTTATCTCCTCCGCGGTGATCCAGAAACTCCAGATCCCTGACAGCGAGCTCGAAGAGACCGGTACATTTCAAGGAATCAACCCGGGAAGGAGCAAGCCGAAGGGAAAGATCACGTTGCCGGTAACATTTGGCAGCGAGCTGAACTTCAGGACTGAGAAGGTCATGTTTGATGTTGCTAACTTTCCATTACCTTACAATGGAATCCTTGGCCGTCCGGCACTCGCCAAGTTCATGGCAGCCTCTCACTATGCGTACAACGTACTGAAAATGCCAGGCCCGATAAGTGTCATCTCTGTCCCTGGCGACAAGAAGGATGCTCTTATCTGTGCCGACAAGATCTACCGGGAAGCAGCAGGCGCAGCAGAACGCAAGACACTTGCCGCTGAAGCTCCCGGGGGGAAGAAGAAGACCAAGTCCGGCAAGAGCTCTGATGTCCACTCTGGCAAGCGCACCTCTTCGGAGTGCTGCGTTACCGTCGAGGACGCACCATCGAGCTCCACCGGCAAGTGTAAGAAGGCAATGGCAGCTCCACCTGAGACCAAGAAGGTGTCCGCCAAGGAGGACGGCACTGGTGGTACCTTCACCATCAGCGCCACTCTTGACCCCAAATAGGAAAGCGCGCTCGTTGCTTCCCTGCGGGCGAATGTCGACGTTTGCGTGGCAACCGTCTGATATCCCCGGTGTTCCCAAGAAAGTAATTGAGCACCACCTTGCCGTCTGTCCTCATGCGCGGCCCGTCAAGCAGAAAGTCAGGAAACAGGCAGTGGAGCGCCAAGAATTCATCGCAGAAGAAATCAAGAAGTTGGAAGCAGCAGGCCTTGTCAAAGGAGTGCTCCATCCCACGTGGTTGGCCAATCCTGTTGTCGTGCGCAAGGCTAACGGGAAATGGAGGCTTTGTATTGACTTCACTGATGTTAATAAAGCTTGTCCCAAAGACCCATTTCCCTTGCCGCGCATTGACCAGATTGTTGACTCCACAGCCGGATGTGATTTGCGTTCATTTCTTGATGCATACTCAGGATACCATCAGATCTTCATGGCAGAAGAGGATGAAGAGAAAACCGCATTTATCACCCCGTGTGGCACGTACTGCTTCGTACGGATGCCTTTCGGTTTAAAGAATGCTGGTTCAACATTCGCAATGGTAGTCCACCACGCTTTTGAGCTGCAGATGCATAGAAATGTGGAAGCCTACATGGATGACATAGTGGTCAAGAGCAACAACAGGGCGACCCTAATTCAAGATTTAGACGAGACATTTGCAAATCTGCGCAAGATCAACCTCAAGCTTAACCCCGAGAAGTGCGTGTTTGGAGTCCCTTTCGGCAAGCTTCTCGGGTTCTTCGTGTCTCAGCGGGGAATTGAAGCCAATCTCGACAAGATCAAGGCCATTGAGCAGATTGAAGCACCAAAGCGCGTCAAGGATGTACGAAGGCTTGCCGGTTGCGTGGCTGCTCTCAGCAGGTTTATCTCTAGATCTGCTGAGCGTGCCCTGCCATTTTTCAAAAATTTGAAAAAGGCAGGTCCAATAAAATGGACTCCGGAGGCGGAGGCTGCGCTGCAGGACTTGAAGAGATACCTGTCCTCCACTCCAACACTTGTCGCACCTAAGCCGCAAGAGAAGTTGCTGCTGTATATAGCGGCAACCAATCAAGTGGTTAGTGTTGCGTTAGTGGCAGAGAGGGAGGCAGATGATGAGCCAGCAACCACGACAGATGCATCCAGCGACAAGCAGGGGGCTTCGCCGACAAGCTCTGGTCCCGACAGAGATGGACCTGCGCGGGAGCATGATAAGATGCAGAAGAGAATGGTGCAGCGTCCAGTTTACTTTGTCAGTTTCCTTCTACAGGGGGCTAGATCAAGGTACTCTGGTGTGCAGAAGTTGCTTTTCAGCCTCCTCATGGCCTCGAGAAAGCTGCACCATTACTTCCAAGCATATGAGATCACAGTCGTCACTCGCTTTCCGCTGAAGAGGATACTGCAAAATCCAGAAGCGACAGGCAGGATTGTCGAGTGGGCGCTGGAACTGTCAAGCTTTGGCCTCAAGTTTGAGAGCACTTCAACTATCTAAAGCAGAGCATTGGCAGAGTTCATAGCAGAATGGACGCCAACACTAGATGAAGAAATTCCAGAGACGAGCATCCCCGTCAAAGAGGCAAGCAAAGAGTGGCTAATGTACTTTGATGGTGCTTTTCGCTGCAAGGCGCCGGTGCGGGCGTGCTGCTTGTCGCGCCCACCGGAGAGCACCTCAAGTACGTAGTACAGATGCACTTTCCCAAGGAGCAAGCAACCAACAATACTGCAGAGTATGAAGGATTGCTTGCCGGTCTCAGAATCGCAGCAGACCTTGGGATCAAGAAGCTCATTGTCAGGGGTGACTCACAGCTTGTCGTCCGCCAAGTGAACAAGAACTACCAGAGTCCATTGATGGAAGCATATGTTGATGAAGTGAGGAAGCTAGAAGAGCACTTTGACGGCCTACAGATGGAGCATATCCCAAGAGCTCAGAATGTCGTTGCTGATGGCCTGTCAAAGTGCGCCGCACTAAAGTTACCTGTGGAACCAGGGATCTTTGTGCTCAAGTTGACTCAACCATCCGTAACACCATCAACTGGACAAAGCAAGAAGAGGAAGTTGGTTTCTGGTGACTACTTTCCGGCAGAGCTCCCCGAAGCCGCGGCCAAGAAAGTCCCCAAGATCAACACCAAGGATGCTGAGGAGCAGTCTGCTCCGGCAAGCCTTATGTTTTGTTCCGTTGAAGTAGACGCTCCCGGCAAGTTTTGCTCCGGCAAGCTTGCCGGGGAACATCAAGCTCCGGCAGGGCCGCAAGTCCTTGCCGTAGAAGCGGATGTTCTCACAGCAGCAGATGTGCCTTTAGTCCTTGTTGTCGAGCCACAAGCTCCAGCATGGGCACAGCAGATTGTCCATTTTCTTCAGACAGGAGAACTTCCCGAAGAGCAAGAAGAAGCGGAAAAAGTAGCCCGACAGTCAAGTATGTACCAGTTTGTCGATAGCATACTGTACAGAAGAAGACTCAACGGTGTGAAATTGAAGTGTATTTGCCGGGAAGATGGACAAAAGCTGTTGGTAGAGATACATGGAGGCATATGTGGCCACCACATTGGCGCAAGAGCACTTGCCGGCAAAGCTTTCCGGCAAGGTTTCTTTTGGCCGACAACCCTCCAGGATGCAACTGCACAAGTAACCAAGTGTGAAGCGTGCCAGTTCCACTCCAAACAGATACACCAGCCAGCTCAAGCTCTCCAGACGATCCCTTTATCCTGGCCATTTTTGGTCTGGGGGCTCGATATCCTCGGCCCTTTCCCCCGAGCTGTCGGGGGCTTTGAGTACTTGTACGTCGCAATCGACAAGTTCACAAAGTGGCCGGAAGTGCAGCCAGTGAGGAAGGTGATAGCACAGTCAGCAGTCAAGTTCTTCAGGTCAATTGTTTGCCGTTTCGGGATCCCTAACAGGATCATCACCGACAATGGCACGCAATTCACGAGCCGCACCTTCATGCAGTACGTCCAAGACCTTGGCGCCAAGGTCTGCTTCGCTTCTGTTGCTCATCCGAGAAGCAACGGTCAAGCAGAGAGGGCAAATGCTGAAGTGCTGCGCGGGCTCAAGACCAGAACTTTCGACAGGCTGCGCAAGTGCAGAAGAAACTGGATCGAGGGCTGCCGGTGGTTCTTTGATCGATCAGAACGACGCCAAATCGAGCCACTGGCCAGACGCCTTTCGCTCTAGTCTATGGAGCAGAGGCAGTTCTCCCCATGGAACTCGTATACGGATCGCCTCGAGTGCTCGCTTATGATGAGCTTGAGCAAGAACAGCTGCGACAAGATGACGCGCTGCTCCTTGAGGAAGATCGTCTTCAGGCTGCTGTACAAGCTGCTCGATACCAGCAAGCATTGCGCTGCTATCATAGCCGCAAAGTTAAGGCCAGAAGCTTCGAGGAAGGCGACCTTGTTCTTCGGCGCGTTCAGTCCGCCAAGAATTCCAGCAGGTTGACGCCGAAGTGGGAAGGCCCTTATCGGGTGAAACGAGTCACTAGGCCCGGCGCTGTCCGCCTTGAGACCGAAGATGGCATTCCGGTGAGCAACTCCTGGAACATAGAACATCTTCGTAAGTTTTTCCCGTAGGGCGCGGTTGCCGGAACCCGTTCCGGCAACCACCTTTTGTACAAGTCTTGCCGCTGTTGCATGTAATCCTTTGTACAAAGCCGGGCGCAGATCCCGTGCATAAGTAAAACCCCATGTGCTTCGCACAACTTGTCCATTTCATGCATTAGTTTCTTTCTTGCATGTGTTATCTGACACTTTGTGCAGCACCTACATCCGGTAAGTAATAACGAGCCGAAGGGCTCCATATCATTATTTTCTCTTCTGTTTTTTTTTTCTCAACAAAGGAAAAGAAGGTTCCCTCGCACACAAGTTTGCTGGGGGGAAGGAGAAGATTGTGGTATGGACCAGGCGTCGTTCAAGCAAAGTTTTGCCTTGCCGGGAAGCTAACGACAGAAAAGCTAAGTTGTCAAAGTTTGAGCAATCAGTTTTTAAATTTTTGAGTTATCTTCCTCGAACGACCCTGCTTTGTATGGAAAACCTGTGCGCGGAGGAACCAACTCGTGGCTAGTTGCGCCCTTACTTTGTTTCGAGTCCGCTCAACAACTTAAGTGTGCTGCATCTAGTCGCGACAAGGTTTCTTGTCGGAAGCAGCGCCGCCAGCAGGCTGCTGACGTTCCGCACTCAGCGCTCGCAGCTCGGGTGCCTGCGCCGACAAGTTCCCTAGAAGCGTAGGGTAAAAACATACAAAGGAAGGAATCTAGTAGAGGAAATAACATAGCAATTGATAACAGAAATAAAGTTATATTACAAGATAACTTGTCGCAGCTCTAACAGACTGTTTTCATAACATGATTAGCAGCGACAATGGAAAAGAAGAAATGGGCAGCCTAGTCTACGCGGTCGCCCTCAACCCTCTTGATCTCGCTCACCTTGTCCACAATGGGTGCGACAAGGGCCTTGAGTGCGTCCCGATCGGCGTCTGGCGGCAAGGACTTGAGGACGTTGGTGAAGCTGAGGCCTGGATTGCGGAAGGCCACCTTCATCAGCACCTTCTGGAGAACCCCGGTGTAGATTTTGCGTGACTCGTCGGCCAGCTGCTTTGGGATCCTCTCCCGGAGCCGCTGGAGTGCCGTCGCCACACCCTTGAAGAACAGGCTGAGCTTGGCGCTGGGTTGGAGATTCTCGTTGGAGGGATACCCAAAGTCCTCCATCCCTAGATGTGCCAGCTCCTCGTTGATGACTGCGGCAATATTCACTAGACCCTCGGTCCAGTGCTCCACAGTATCTCTGAATGAGTTCTGGGTAACTGCGATGCTCTCCAGCAGCGCCGTGTCAGCCTTGACCATCTCCGACAAAGTCTTCTCCCGCTCCTTGGCGGCCTCCAGCGTCTGCGTTAGCGTGGCCAGCTTCAACTCCAGGTCTGCATTGGAATCCTTGGCAGCGCTGAGCTCCTTGCCCCTCTCAGCGAGAAGACCTTGCAGCTCACCGTGGGCGGCAGCATCCTTCTCACGCTCATGCTTGAGCGCGGCAAGCTCCTCGCCACTCTTCCCAATGTTGGCCTTCAGCTGCGCCACCTTCTCCTCCAGCTCTTTCTTGGCGGCCTCTGCGATTGTGGCAGCGTCCTTTGCTTCCTTGAGCGCCCCGCCAAGTGCTTGCTCGCGCTCGGCGAGCTCCTCCTTGTAGCTGTCGAGGTTGGCCTTCCGCTGCACCAATTCGCCTTCTCGCGCGGACTGCTTCTCGGCGGCCAGCCTTTGTTCCTCCTCAGTTTCGGCCTTCTCGAGAAGGAAGGCCGTGCGCTCCTCGGTGAGTCGCTCCCGCTCCTGTGCCAGGGACCGGAGAGCTTCTTGATTGTGGCCCCGGAGCTCCTCCACGCGCTTCTCCATATCAACTCCCGCCTTCGCGACGAGCGCTTCCCGGGAAGCCAGCTTGGCTTGCCGTGCGCGGTAGAGTGACAGCAGCTTCCGCAGCAGCTGCTCCTCCTCAGGCTCGCCACTGCTGCTGCTGGGCGCGTCGACCAACGATAGTCCAGCGGAGGCGAGCACCTCCTCATCGAAAGTTTCCCCCTCGACCGGCGCCCTGGAGCTCGACGCCCAGGGTAGTTTGATGAAGATATCGTCGCCGGCCTTCAAGTAGGCATCGGGCTGGGGCTCCTCGGAGCCCGGCTCCGCAGCAGCGGCAGAGGGATCGGCGGTCGGCGCAGCACCTGGCGCTCCTGCGGCCTCAGGGTCGTCAGTACGATCGCCCGACCCCTCGCCGGCTTCTGCGGCGGCAGCCTTGGCGGCCTCCTCGCCGGCGGTCTCATCAGCACCGGCCCATTCCTCGCCGGTGCCCTCTGTCTCCATAGGCTCAGCAGCAGATGAGTCTGAAGAACGAAGAAGGGAGAAAAATCAATCAAAAATCCAAGAGAAGAAAATCAGAAGAAGAAGAACCCAAGGGAAAGTTTTTGGACAAGTGAATTACCTGTGCCAAGATCTGCAGATGCGGTCTCGGCCGCCGCAGGATCGACGGTGCTGCCCCTTGCCGGAGAGTTCTCCCTTGCCGGAGAGCGCTCCCTTGACGGGGACTCCTCCCTTGGCGGCATAGTCGAAGCAGATGGCACTTCGGGACCAGCTTCCGGGCGCTCCTGATATGGCTGCTCTGCTCCTACACAAATCAACAAGCAAGATATCAACAAAGGAAAAAGCACTCATGCGCGCCTGACAGCAGAAAGCTAACTATGAACTTACGCTGGGGGCTGCGCTGGGGGCTGCTTTGAGGAGTGGTTGCCGGGTCCGTCAAGGTGGTCTCGGACCCACCCCCTGCTGACACGGTGGGGTCATCTTCGATGACAATCACCGCGGCCTTGGCCCTCTTTGCCGCTCTCTGGGCCAGCATCCTGAAAAGAAAGGAGTCCAGATTGAAGCAAGTCAGATACAAGATAAAAACAGCAAAATTGAAGAACTACAAGAGCACCAAAGAAACTTACTCTTCTTCCTCCTCGTCGGAGCTGAGCGCGGAAAGATCAAAGTCCGGCTCCCCTCCGGTGCGGCGAGGCGGAGGAGTAGGATCCCTTGCCCGCTTGGCGGGGGCGGTGGCGGTGGCCCGGGAAGATCCCGCTCCAGTTGCCGCTGCTGCGTGAGGCGCTCCCGTGGCAACATTGCTTGTCGTGGTAGAGCGTGTCGCACGGCTCGGCGGCTGTTGACCCGGCTGCCGCCCCACTACGTCCGCGGCCCTGCGAAGACGCCTTCTTGGCGGGGCCGGGGGCTCCGCCTGCGGCAGGCTTTCTGAAGGCTCGGGCTCTTCCTCGCCGGCCTCGCTCGGCTCAGCTTCAGAACCGGCAGGCTCTTCCTGCCAATAAACTCCGCGCGCTCGGCGAGGTTTGCCGCCTTTGCAGCCTCCGCCTCCTCCACAGTGAACCCGAACGCGCCTGCGACAGCTGCAGCCGCAACCTCTTCCGCCCTAGTGGCGATGCGCTGCAGCTCCTCGTTGGTGGTGTCACGGGTGAGGCTCTTCTGCTCGTCAGCGTGGACCGGCACTTCTTCCAAGTTGTCGAAGAACGCTTGCACGACGTCATCCGCAGGCTCTTGCCAAGTTGGAACGATTCCGTGTGAATCGCACAACGGCATCATGGCGCGGATCCGGTCAAGCGAAGAATTATTGCACAATGGAACGACGCCCCTCGGCAGCGTGAATGGGTGCTGGGGATCGCGTTTGAACAACTCCAGGAGCATTGCATCCAGCTCCATGACGGTGAAGTTGTAGTTGAGGCCCGGCCGCAACCTCATGATGTCCGCCGAGTTCTTGAATTCCCAGGCGGGCCTCCCCCTCTCCTGCAGGGGGGCGATGCGGCGGCGGAGGAAATCTGCGCCTACAGCGCCTACAATGAGCCCGGCAAGCCTGAGGCGAAGGATCCTAGTAATGGCGATCTTCAGCCTCTCGTCTTCCGGGGCCACATTGCTCCAGTCATTGTCGTGCACTATTGGAGCTTGGCGCACGGCGGTGAAGGGCTGCGGATTCTCCTCGACGATCCAGCACCACTCCGCTCTCCACTCCTCCCACTTGCTGTGGAGCTCACCCTCCAAGTACGCCTCCTTCTTGCTGACTCTCGAGATCCAGGCGATCCCTCCGGCAAGTGGCTCTCCTCTCTCTACCCGAGGCATGAAGAAGTGGCGGAAAAGGGAAACATTGGGGTGGACTCTGACAAAGTTTTCGCACAAATGTGTGAAAACTGCCATGGTCAGAACGGCGTTGGGGGTGAAATCAAGGAGGCGGAGGCCGTAGGTGTTCATGATATCGCAGAAGAACTCCAAGAAGGGCGGGCAGAGCCCGCAATAGAAGAACAACGCGAAGAATGGATACCCGTTTGGAGCCAGTCCCGAAGCAGCGGCCAGGAGCACTCTCGTGCGCGGATGCGCCCGCATCTCCGTCGCCCAAAAGAGGTAGAAGTACCCCGAACTTGTGCACGGGCAATTGCAGCACCCCGCGGCAAGGCTTGCCGGGAGAACGCCAAGATCCTCCGTGGTTCCCTTGGAGCCATTCAAGAACAAAGTATTTAAGCTCAGGAGACAAGGCCCTGGCAAGAGGAGCTTGCCGGGAAGGCCAACCAAGGCACTACAAGGAACTTGCCGCGACGCGCCACGCGCTCCGGCAAGGCAACAAGGCCCCGGCAAGAGGAGCTTGCCGGGAAGACCAACCAAGGTACCTCGAGGCCCGGTGAGAGACAAACTTCCGGACCCGACAAGATAACAGCAGCGGCAAGGCGCTTGCCGCGGCAGGCGGCCACTCTGTGCCCACGCTCCAGCGCATCCACCAACGTGTCGCTCTAGGGGCCTCTCCAGGCACGCGTGGCAGGAGGCTGTGCAGCCAGCGGTGCGCAGTGGCATGCGAAGCTGACAAGATCGCCATCGTGGCGAATGGTGGCGCCCCTAACGGTCCTTTTCTGCACTGTTTGGGCGACTCATATGGGCATTTAATGCCCTTGTCCCCTGCCGTCAGGGTTAGGTAGGGTGCACTGTACAAGTAACTGTACCAACCACCTCACTTTTTACATTTGTACCCTTCTCTGCGTTGCCACCTGTCGGTGACCCCTTTAGCGTATAAAAGGAGGCCATGCGCAACGTAGAGAGGGTTCGCGAGGTTCGACTGATTCGGAACCCAGAAAAACACTACGCTCTCTCTCTGTGGAGCAAGAACACCAGATAATCAAACAAGCAGCAGGAGGAGTGTTATCTCTCCGGAGAGCTCCGAAGCTGGGTAAACTGCTCGTGTGCTTCGCCTCGATCTGCTCTTCGTGTGATCTCCGCCCCCCGCCGAACCAAAAGGGGCTCGGTCCGCCGGCCCCATAGGTGTTCGTGGATCAGTTTCCCCGACACAGGAAAATCAAGTTCTTGCGATCAGATCGTGGGGGAGAATACTTGAGTCACGAATTTGGCACACACTTAAGAAAATGTGGAATAGTTTCACAACTCACGCCGCCTGGAACACCTCAGTGTAATGGTGTGTCCGAACGTCGTAATCACACTCTATTAGATATGGTGCGATCTATGATGTCTCTTACCGATTTACCGCTATCATTTTGGGGCTATGCTTTAGAGACTGCCGCATTCACTTTAAATAGGGCTCCGTCGAAATCCGTTGGGACGACATCGTATGAATTATGGTTTGGGAAGAAACCTAAGCTGTCGTTTCTAAAAGTTTGGGGATGCGATGCTTATGTCAAGAAACTTCAACCTGAAAAGCTCGAACCCAAGTCGGAAAAATGCGTCTTCATAGGATACCCTAAAGAAACTATTGGGTATACCTTCTAACTCAGATCCGAAGGCAAGATCTTTGTTGCCAAGAATGGATCCTTTCTAGAGAAAGAGTTTCTCTCGAAAGAAGTAAGTGGGAGGAAAGTAGAACTTGATGAAGTATTACCTCTTGAACCGGAAAGTGGCGCAACTCAGGAAAATGTTCCTGAGGTGCCTGCACCGACTAGAGAGGAAGTTAATGATGATGATCATGAAACTTCAGATCAAGTTGCTACTGAACTTCGTAGGTCCACAAGGACACATTCCGCACCAGAGTGGTACGGCAACCCTGTCTTGGAAATCATGTTGTTAGACAATGGTGAACCTTCGAACTATGAAGAAGCGATGGCGGGCCCGGATTCCGACAAATGGCTGGAAGCCAGCAAATCCGAGATAGGATCCATGTATGAAAACGAAGTATGGACTTTGACTGACTTGCCCGATGATCGGCGAGCCATAGAAAATAAATGGATCTTTAAGAAGAAGATAGACGCGGATGGTAATGTGACCATCTATAAAGCTCGGCTTGTCGCTAAGGGTTATCGACAAGTTCAAGGGGTTGACTACGATGAGACTTTCTCACCTGTAGCGAAGCTGAAGTCCGTCCGAATAATGTTAGCAATTGCCGCATTCTATGACTATGAGATATGGCAAATGGGCATCAAAACGGCATTCCTTAATGGTTTCCTTAAGGAAGAATTCTATATGATGCAGCCGGAAGGTTTTGTCGATCCTAAGAATGCTGACAAGGTGTGCAAGCTCCAACGCTTGATTTATGGGCTGGTGCAAGCATCTCGGAGTTGGAACATTCGCTTTGATGAGATGATCAAAGCGTTTGGGTTTATGCAGACTTATGGAGAAGCCTGCATTTACAAGAAAGTGAGTGGGAGCTCTATAGCATTTCTCATATTGTATATGGATGACATACTGTTGATGGGAAATGATATAGAATTCTTGGAAAGCATAAAGGCCTATTTGAACAAGTGTTTTTCAATGAAGGACCTTGGAGAAGCTGCTTATATATTAGGCATCAAGATCTATAGAGATAGATCGAGACGCCTCATTGGTCTTTCACAGAGTACGTACCTTGACAAGGTTTTGAAGAAGTTCAAAATGGATCAGTCAAAGAAAGGGTTCTTGCCTATATTGCAAGGTATGAGATTGAGCTTGGCTCAGTGCCCGACCACGGCAGAAGATAGAGAAAATATGAGTGTCGTCCCCTATGCCTTGGCCATAGGGTCTATCATGTATGCTATGCTGTGTACCAGACCTGATGTAAACCTTGCCGTGAGTTTGGTAGGAAGGTACCAAAGTAATCCCGGCATGGAACACTGGACAACGGTCAAGAATATCCTGAAGTACCTGAAAAGGACCAAGGAAATGTTTCTCGTTTATGGAGGTGACGAAGAGCTCGTCGTAAAGGGTTACGTCGATGCTAGCTTCGACACAGATCTGGATGACTCTAAGTCACAAACCGGATACGTGTATATTTTGAATGGTGGGGCAGTAAGCTGGTGTAGTTGCAAGCAAAGCGTTGTGGCGGGATCTACATGTGAAGCAGAGTACATGGCGGCCTCGGAGGCAGCACATGAAGCAGTCTGGGTGAAGGAGTTCATTATCGACCTAGGAGTCATACCCAATGCGTCGGGCCCAATGATTCTCTTCTGTGACAACACTGGAGCTATTGCCCTTGCCAAGGAGCCCAGGTTTCACAGGAAGACCAGGCATATCAAGCGTCGCTTCAACTCCATTCGTGAAAGTGTTCAAAATGGAGACATAGAGATTTGTAAAGTACATACGAACCTGAATGTAGCAGATCCGTTGACTAAACCTCTCCCTAGAGCAAAACATGATCAACACCAGAATTCCATGGGTGTTCGATTCATCACAATGTAACTAGATCATTGACTCTAGTGCAAGTGGGAGACTGTTGGAAATATGCCCTAGAGGCAATAATAAAATGATTATTATATTTCCTTGTTCATGATAATTGTCTATTATTCATGCTATAATTGTATTATCCGAAAATCGTAATACATGTGTGAATACATAGACCACAATGTGTCCCTAGTGAGCCTCTAGTTGACTAGCTCGTTGATCAACAGATAGTCATGGTTTCCTGGCTATGGACATGGGGATGTCATTGATAATGGGATCACATCATTAGGAGAATGATGTGATGGACAAGACCCAAACCTAAGCATAGCACAAAGATCGTGTAGTTTGTTTGCTGTAGCTTTTCTGGATGTCAAGTATCATTTCCTTAGACCATGAGATTGTGCAACTCCCGGATACCGTAGGAATGCCTTGGGTGTGCCAAACGTCACAACGTAACTGGGTAACTATAAAGGTACATTACAGGTATCTCCGAAAGTGTCTGTTGGGTTGGCACGAATCGAGACTGGGATTTGTCACTCCGTATGACGGAGAGGTATCTCTGGGCCCACTCGGTAATGCATCATCATAATGAGCTCAATGTGATCAAGTGGTTGATCACGGGATCATGCATTACGGTACGAGTAAAGTGACTTGCCGGTAACGAGACTGAACAAGGTATTGGGATACCGACGATCGAGTCTCGGGCAAGTAACGTACCGATTGACAAAGGGAATTGAGTACGGGATTGATTAGGTCCTCGACATTGTGGTTCATCCGATGAGATCATCGAGGAGCATGTGGGAGCCAACATGGGTATCCAGATCCCGCTGTTGGTTATTGACCAGAGAATCATCTCGGTCATGTCTGCTTGTCTCCCGAACCCGTAGGGTCTACACACTTAAGGTTCGGTGACGCTAGGGTTGTATAGATATGAGTATGCAGTAATCCGAAAGTTGTTCGGAGTCTCGGATGAGATCCTGGACATCACGAGGAGTTCCGGAATTGTCCGGAGGTGAAGAATTATATATAGGAAGTGTAGTTTCGGCCATCGGGAATGTTTCGGGGTCACCGGTATTGTACCGGGACCACCGGATGGGTCCCGGGGGTCCACCGGGTGGGGCCACCCATCCCGGAGGGCCCCATGGGCTGAAGTGGGGAGGGGAACCAGCCCATAGTGGGCTGGTGCGCCCCCCCCCCCTTGGGCCCCCCATGCGTCTAGGGTTGGGAACCCTAGGGGAGGGGGCGCCTCCACTTGCCTTGGGGGCTACTCCACCCCCTTGGCCGCCGCCCCCCTAGGAGATCCCATCTCCTAGGGCCGGTGCACCCCCCTAGGGGGCCTATATAAAGGGGGGAGGGAGGGCAGCTGCACCTCAAGCCTTGGCGCCTCCCTCTCCCCTGCTACACCTCTCCCTCTCGCAGAAGCTCGGCGAAGCCCTGCTGCGATCACTGCTGCATCCACCACCACGCCGTCATGCTGCTGGATCTTCATCAACGTCTCCTCCCCCTTGCTGGATCAAAGAAGGAGGAGACGTCTTCCCAACCGTACGTGTGTTGAACGCGGAGGTGCCGTCCGTTCGGCGCTTGGTCATCGGTGATTTGGATCACGCGAGTATGACTCCATCATCCCTGTTCTCTTGAACGCTTCTGCACACGATCTACAAGGGTATGTAGATGCACTCTCCTCTCATTGCTAGTTGACTCCATAGATTGATCTTGGTGAAACGTAGGGAAATTTTTTTGTTTTCTGCAACGTTCTCCAACAGCAGGAGCATTCGAAATGCATTTATCCTTGCATCCTCGCTAGAAGGTTGTGATTATGTCAAAGTCCAGGTAATCCGATATCTTGTCTTTGACAAATAAGAATCTAGCCTCGAACTGCCTGATTGATTCGTCGGGGAGTTGTTGCACGTAGGCCAGATCCCAGACGTCGGGTGGGCCAGAGTTATCAGGGCGATACTCTATATGGGAGGTGAGTGGACAAGTTCCGATCTCTAAGGATCGTGGGTCCGAAACCCTATTATTCTCATCCTGTGTTAGATCGGTGGCTGTCAGACCAGTCGAGCTGATTTGAAGATCAGCCTCCTCGGCTGCCTCTCGTAGGCCGCTGTCTGACACACTTTTCAAAAAGTACCTCAGTCCTTCATCTTTGGGGGAATCCCCCGCAGGAGTCGGAGAAAGGCCATGCTTCGCCTCAAATATATGCGAGGGCATCTTTATGACCGAAGTTTCAGGCATGGAGATCATCCCTACTAGTTTAGGGTCGTTGACAGGCAATCCCATCGATCCTTCTATCGATCGCATGGCAGAACTCTCAATGAAAGCACCAGTGTTGGTGTCAAAACCGGCAGACCTCGGGGTAGGGGGTCCCGAGCCGTGGATCTCGAACAAATGGTAACAGGAATAGAGAAATGAGGTTTTACCCAGGTTTGGGCCCTCTTGATGGAGGTAAAACCCTATGTCCTGCTCTTTTTTATATTAATGGAGTTGTATCGAGTACATAGTTGATCTACCTCGAGATCATAATGTGTGGTCTGACTATAGGGCTAGGTGAGTGATATTGTGTCAATGTCCCCTCTACGGGCTAAACCCTATGACTTATATACACGCCAGGGAGGGTATGTAGGGTTACAAGGTCGGTATCTAGGAGCAAGGCGACAGGAGAGATCTTGGAGTATACATCAAGTCTACGATGGAGGTAGTATTTATCACGCCTCCTGCATACGGCCTCCGGAGTCCATCTTAATCACGAATGAGGGCTCGTCGGCCCAACCCGAGGATCATCGGCCGAATAGGTTAGCAGTCCCCCAATCTAGGACATCGTCACTAAGTCCATAGCTCACACTCATGTATTGAGTGAAGCTGAAAATGCTAAAGCGCGTGAAGAAGTATGATACAATTGCTTGGTTTGGCACCGGGATATACCTATGCAGGGCAGAACGAGCGTGTCATGCTTACCACAACTAAGTGTATAGAGGTTCATTCTTTAGCTTCATTATTATGAAAGGAAATGATGAATTACGTGAATGTTTTGTATTATTGTTTTGATATCAAATTGATAGACTATTGCCTTGAATCACTCGTATATTAATATTCATGCCACGACTAGATTATTTGATCAAGATTATGTTAGATAGCATTCCACATCAAAAATTATTTTTTTGTCATTTACCTACTCGAGGACGAGCAAGAATTAAGCTTGGGGATGATGATACATCTCTGTCGTATCTATAATTTTTTATTGTTTCATGCCAATATTTTACTATTTCCACATCCTTTTGACAACAATTATATGACTTTCTTGGACTAACATATTGATCCAGTACCCAGTGCCAGTTCATGTTTGTTGCCTATTTTTGTTTTAGAGAAAATCCATATCAAGCGAAGTCCAAACGCGATAAATTTTATAGAGACTTTTATTCGAATATATGTGATTTTTGGGAAAAATAATCAGCGGAAGATAATGCTCAAGGGGCCCACAAGCTCACACGGCGCGCCCCTACCCTGGAGCAAGCTAAGCAGGCTTGTGGCCACCTCGAAGGTCGGTTGGGGGTGTCCTTCACCCGCAGGGAAGCTAATATCTGGATAAAAATCCCCTCAAAATTTTAGCCCAATCGTAGTTGCAGATCTCCGGGAATATAAGAAATGGTGAAGGGCTAGAAAACAGGAACGTGAAACAGAAGAGAAACAGAGAGAGATCCAATCTCGGAAGGACTCCTTCCCTTCGAAAGACATGGCGGCCAAATCCCAGAGGGGAAACCCTCCTCCTATCTAGGGGGAGACCAAGGAAGAAGAGGAAGGAGGGGCTCTCTCCCCCTCTCTCCCGGTGGCGCTGGAGCGCCCACCGGGAGAACCATCGTGTCGGTGATCTACTCCAACAACTCTGTCTTCTTCCTCAACACCTCCATCACCTTCCCTCATCTATTATCAGCGGTCCAATTTCCCGCAACCCGTTGTACCCCCTACTTGAACATGGTGCTTTATGCTATATATAATTATCCAATGTTGTGTAGTCGTCCGATGATGTTTGAGTAGATTCCTTTTGTCCTATGGGTTGATTGATGATCTTGATTGGTTTGAGTTGCATGCTTTATTTTGGTGTTGTCCTATGGTGCCTTCCGTGCTGCGCACACATGGGAGATTCCCTCTATAGGGTGTTGGAATACGTTCATGATTCACTTACAGTGGGTTGCGAGAGTGACAGAAGCTTAAACCTGAGTAAGGGGTTGATGCGTATGGGAGTAAAGGGGACTTGTTACTTAATGTTGTGGTTGGTTTTACCTTAATTATTTCTAATAGTTGTGGATGCTTGCTAGAGGTCAAATCATAAGTTCATATGATCCAAGTACAGAAAGTATGTTAGCTCATGCCTCTCCCTCATATAAAATTGCAATATTGATTACTGATCTTGTTAACAATTTCCTAGGACAATCTCGCAAATCCTACCACCACTTTTCCACACTTGCTATACTAACTTAATTATTCTTATATTAAAACAACACCTAACTTTTATTTTCAAGTTTTGTATTATCTCGCGAACTTATCCCATTACACCTACAAAGTAGTTTATTACCAGTTTCTTGGTAAAGCAAATGTTGGTGTGCATAGAGTTGTATCGGTGGTTGATAGAACTTGAACAGAATATAAATTCTACCTTTAGCTCCTAGTTGGGTTCGGCGCTCTTACTTATCGAAAAAGGCTACAAACAATACCCTATACTTGTGGGTTATCATGGGTGATGGCCGGAAAATGTCACCAGTACATTTTCTGTGCCGAAAAATGGTTTTCCATGACATAAGTGAAAAATCGCAAAATAGAGAAAAATTTGTATTGTAGTGCAGTGAGGACCGCCTTCACCAGAACAGACCTACCAGGGGCGGCAATGAGTTGACCACTCCAAGGGGCAAGCTTGTGGGCAACTTTGCCCTCGAGAGGCAGGAAGTGCACGTCCTTGAGCCTCGAGACCAAAAGTGGCAGCTCCAGGTACGTCATGGGGAAATGCGTAAACTTGGCCAGTGTCGTGGTTTTGTCACGGCAGATGTTCTTAGTGTCAGGACTTAGTCGCGAGGCCAACGCATCTATGTGGTAGCTTGAAGGGGTTGATCGGGATCGAGAGACGCAACACAAGACAGGGATTTAGATAGCTTCGGGCCCCGGGAAACATCATCCGGTAAAAACCCTACATGCTGTTTGAGGCTAGGTCTCATTATCATCACGAGGGAGTCGCCGTAAACCGGCTCTCCTCTTTGTGTCTAGCCCTAAGATTGTTTCTTCTTGCTTGTAGCTTGTCCCTCTTTGGGGAGCCCTGCCCCTCCTTATATATGTTGAAGGGGCGGGTTACATATGGAGTCCTATTAGGATTAGGACTAGTCTATCTCTAATACAAACCGGATACAAGTCCAGGTCTTAACTCCTTGTAAGACAAATATTCCTTATGCCTTTCCTTATAAACCGGCCCACCGTAGTTGAACCGGCCTTCATGAACCGCCAGTCGGGCCACCGGGTCTTGTCGCTCCTCTGACCCGCCTGCCGGATTACCAATGAACCATAAACCGCCGGGTCGCCTGTGAACTACCAAGTGTCAGCCGGTTCTTCAGGTAAACCGCCAAGTCCGGTCGGGTTATACTTCCGGCCGGTTTACGCCGCGAGGTATATCCCCGACATTAGCCCCTAGTTTAATTTGGATTTATCCATGTTAAACTGATCCTGTGAAATAACCACAAGAACAAATTTGACAGATTATGCTCCGGGTTAAGAATTCTTGTAAATCGGCATCTGATCATCCTTAAGTCCTTGTCATTTCCTCCTTCTAGAAAATCCGGTTTAATAGGCCAGCTTCATAATCAACTTGCTGACATTGGTTTCTCATAGAAAATATATTGTGAAGAATAACTCCTTTGATTCAGCTCCCAATGCTTAAAAACAATATCGGTCCTTGAAATACTCATCCAATCTTCAGTCGGTTTAAGGACGTAGAACTTGCCGGTTTATCATTGCCAAGATCACCGGTTTATAAATATTGATGGTACTGGGTCATACTTGTAGTTAACATCCAGCTTGAAAATATATCTCTTATATACCTATCACCTGTAGCCCCCAAGTCTTAAGAAGGTAGCATAGCAACAGCTTTAGACTTGCTTCAATATAAATATCACAATATTGAATAAATCCAGGTTGTTCATCTCAATCACTTGTCAGAATTGAGTATTCCACATATGTAGCCCCCAAGTGCCGGGTTGTCATGCTTGCAGCGACATGAGACTTGCATTAGCCCCCAAGTGTCATGGTGCATGCTTGCAGCGACATGAGACTTGCATAATTGATATAATCTTAACTTGAATAATGTAGCCCCCAAGTACCGGGTCGTAAGCTTGCAGCGACTTGGGACTATTCCTTCAATTATAAAATAAATCATATCCATTGATAATATAATAGCCATTGCGCTAAAGCGACTTTGAAAACCTCAATAACATCGGTTATTAATAACCATAATAAAAATCCAGCCGTGTTGGCTATTCAAGATAATATAATCCGGTATGAAAACCTTATTCATCCAATATCATAATGAAAATTCAGCCAAGTTTGGCTATTAGAATAATATAACCCAATCATTTATAAGCGCATGATTCCAATGGCGCAATCCAAATATATACTGGCGACTTATAGTCCAAAGCCAGGCCGGTTTAATAAACACCGGATAATTTCTCATCATATACTGGCGACTTATCGTCTTAAAGCCAGGCTGGTTTAATAAACACCGGATAATTTATAATCATGCTTTATTCAACCTGTTTCTGCATACAACAAGTTTAAAGTGTCCTGGCGGTTTACCGCCGGACGGGTCATAATGCCCAACATATAATCTGAGTTTATAACCAAGGTTGCACTTAAGAATAATCAAATATGAAATATATCATACCTGTGATATTGAATCACATTGCTGGTTTTACCAACTTTTTGTAGTAAGAGTAATAACCCCAATCTTGAGTAATGATAACTCCTTTCATACTGTGCCGGTTGATGACAAACCGTACCGGGTTGTGATAAACACCGGTTTAACCATATATAATCCTGGCGACTCGTAGTCAAACCAGACCGGGCTGATAGTCTCCGGATTATAACTTGATCCTGTATTGACAACTTGTAATTGAACGTCAAGCCGGGTTAATGAACGCCGGTTTACTCCATAATAGGATGGTAACATAAAATCAAACCGGGCAGATAGTCTCTGGATTAAAAACTGGACCGAATTTCATCAATTGATAGTTTGAACTGGTTTAAAAATGTTGTCGGTTTAAGAAACGCTACAAAAATCAAATAATAGTTATGAAAAAACATGGAAGCAAAGGCAATGATTAACCGTTTGCAAAAAAGAAGGCTTTACTGAGCAGATCAGATGGTGTTACCATGGTCGGACACGACCAAGCTCCCTATAAGGTGTAGCCATGGTTCAAGTCAGCCAGGTCCCCAACTGAAACCGTGGCATTATGCTGATCAAGTGGCGTGGCAATGGTTCGGGTTCGACCAAGCCCCCAAGTGACTCTATGGCCTTAGGCTGATCAAGAGGCGTGACTGGTTCAGACTTGACCATGTCCCCAAGTGATCTGGTGGCTTTTCGCCTACCAAATGGCGTTGATATGGTTCGGACGCGACCAAGCCCCCAAGTGATATTGTGGCATTGCGCCGATCAAGAGGTGTGACTATGGTTCAGACATGACCAAGCCCCCAAGTGATCAATAATATGATAAGCCAATAAGGCATGATACCCATGTTTGAACTGCGCATCATGGTAGCAGGTCCTCTTTGGCACCCTTTACTTTTTGCAAGAGATAAATCCTTCTTGAACCGGACGTTAAACCGGATATCGAGAGCTTCAAAGCTTTGTGGGGGACATCTTTCCCTTGAACCGGGTTTTAAACCGGAATCTTCATTTTCAGCCGGAAATTTTCTGACGGCCTTTAAACTCGAACTTGCGAGAAGTTAATCCCTTTTTGAACCGGACATTTTTTAAACCGGATTTGAGAGCTTCAGAGCTTTGCAGGAGAACAGATTTCCCTTGAACCAGATTGTAACCTGGATATTTGAGAGCTTCAGTGAAACTGACTTCCCTTGAGCCGGATTTTAAACCGGAATCCTTTCTGATGACCCGGGACTTCTTCATTGAGCCCGGATTTTGTAACTGTCATATACTTTCTAAGCCGAATTTTTTTTGACGGCCTTTAAATTTTCATCAATATAACAGGAGCCTCCAGGACCGGGTTATCATTTCCCTCCATCGTCCTAGGATTCTTAATTTTGCTGAAACTGGCAATATTTGCCGAGTCATGTCATCGTAGCCCCCGAGTCTCAAAGGTGACTCGGGGAGTTGGCTTGAGACTCTCCATATGTGACCGTGATGTAAACCGTCATAAGTTGCATATCATCGGTGTTGCTAGCCCGATGTGAATCCACAGAAGATTGAGGTGACTGCGGCGGGTTATAAATGATCCCGTATGAGCCGTGTCAGCAACTCGGCCAATGGTTCCTTCCAACTAGTGATTTGAAGTTAACCAAACTGTAGCGGTGGCGACTTGTGTGCCTGTCCATTGAGCCATCCAGTGCGGGCGGCGGTTGATAGTACATGATAATTTGTCTTCATTTTGTTGAAAGAAAAACCGGGCTACCCAAGCTGTGACTTGCTCATGCAGACAGGTGCGGCCTGGTATGTTGATGTAGACCAGGCCGCGAGAGACGGACGGCAAAGACGACCGCAACTTCAGAGGCGACTCGGATAGATGAGTCGGCCGCGACATTGCAAACCGGTGCGAACGGGGAAAATCGGCACCGGTGTCATAAACCAGCACGGACGGGCGAGTTAATCAGGGGCGTGGTCCCGGCAAGTTGATGTAAACCGGGCCACAGGGACGGCAACTTGGTTACATTCATTCATCAGGTGGCATGACCCGGACGAAACGCCAGTGCAGAATGTTGCTAGCACGTGCTCCATGCCCGTAATAGAATGCCTCATTTGTAATGAACAATTGTCCTGCGTCAAAAATATCACATGCCAAAGTAATTGTTCCTTGACAAAAATAATATGCGCTAATAAAATAGGCCTTAGATGGATATCACCTGATATGTTAGGTCAGAGTTATCCACCGCGGAGTTGATGATCACCGCGGTGATGCTGAAATCAATCATGGACAAGTCGCCCAGACGAGAAGACGGATGATCCGGCCGCGGTGTTGTAAACCGGTGCGGACGAGCAAGTTGTCCTCCGTGTTGTAAACTGGCGCGGACGCATGAACCGGTGGCCAGGGCGGACGGGCGAATCGTCCGGGGTGTTGTAAGGTGGTACGGATGGGCGAGTTGGCCGGCATGTTGATGTAAACCGGACTGTGGGGACGGCGGTTTGTGTTCCGATTTATCAGTGTGATATACACAGATGCCGGTGTAGAACAGCTAGCGCGCACCATCCGCGGTAGGGCATCACTTTTATAGTGAGCACTTGTCCTGTACAAAAAGATATAGGCCAGAGTAATTGTTTCTTTGGCGAAAATAATATTGTACTAATAAGGTGTATAAAAAGATAGCACCTCATATATTTTGTCCGATGAATATGGACGCTGGAACATATTGCGGCAACTGTGGCCGTCACGGGGCCTGGAACCGGGCAGTTTGGAACAGAGCCCCGGGGTCACGGGTTATGTTGACTTTGGGACCTGTGATGTCTGACGCCTGACCTCATCCAGTCTGATATTTATCTGTACTAGACCTTTCTTGAGATGTATACCAGTAGTATTATTATTATTATTTTCAACAGCGACGAGGCAGGTTGACTCGGAGGTGGCTTAACACGCTGGAATCTTCCCTTAATGCTTCAGACGTCTTCTCATGACAAACATGAGCTGATCTTGTTCTGACTAGAGCTCACGTGTTAGTAGTAACAGCAGCACTATTAATCAAAAAAGATCTCGTAAACCGTGCAACTACTAGTCCCCATACTTGGCCATGACTTTTCCGTGAGCACAGCAACATCAATGATCAATCCAATCTTCTTGGGAGCTGCTCCTGTCGCTGCTTGTTGCCTTTGTTTATCCGGCGACTATCAAAGAGTCCGGCCAGGACACGACTAACTTGCTAAATCAGACATCATCTCAGTTTGTACGGCAACCGCTGCAATAGGTGTCGATCTGTCTTCCTATTTGACGGATCGTCAGGTCATGTCCGCCGCATAGAACGCAAACCTAACTTTCCGTGAAACTTTGTACTGCCAATTTCAAAGTTAACTATGATCCTGACCGCAAAACAATGAATTTTGCTGGTTCTGCTCAATCTTCTATACACCGCCGCTGAAAACTTCTTCGATCTTGACTGATGATCTCTGTACTTTATATTAATTCTTCTAGACCGGCTCTTGCTGATCCGGTGGGTCGCAGCTTCTCTATCCCAGAAAGAGATCCCTTCAAGAACTCAACACCACCATACGCATGAAGATCAAGGCCAGCACACTGAATTGGGGCCACCGGACTTTTGTTGTAGTTAGTGACCAGCTCCGTGACCTCCCCAAAAGTGTCAAGGATGGAGGAAAAATAGGAGACATCTTCGTTGATGGGCTTCATGAAAACAGCGGCCTTGTCAGCATATAGGGGGGCACAAAGAGTTGTAGTGTTTTTCCGGATCGGTTGGAGTTTGCCCTGGTTCGTGCACTTGTTAAGGATGTGGTGCAGGGGGTCAATGGCGAGAACAAAGAGTAGAGGGGCAGCGTGTCTCTTTGCTGTAATCCCACCCCTTACCGAATTGGGTCTCCAACAGTGCCATTGAACAACACTCTTGAGGAAGACGAAGTGACAGGCACCGAGACCCAACCTCGGAAGCGCATAGGGAAGCCTAGATGTTGTAGGATATCCAATAAGTAGTCCCATCATATAGAGTCAAAGGCCTTCTTTATATCAAACATGAATAGCAACATGGGAGTTTTGTTTTGGTGCTGCATTCTAGCGAGGTTGCGGATGTAGATGAAGTTTTCATGTATGCTTCACTTCTAGATAAAAGCGCTTTGGGCCAGCGAGACAAGGTCATTCATGTGGACGGAAAGGTGTGACTCTATCATCTTAGCTAAGAGCTTGGTCAGGGCATGAATTAGGCTTATTAGCCTAAAATCTAAAATATCCTCGGCACGATCTTTCTTAGGAATTAGCATGATGTTGGCAGATTTTAGCCAATGTAAATGGGAAGCATGAAGGTTGGAGAAGTAGTTAATAGTAGCCATGACGCACATATTGATAATATCCTGGCACGCATTGAAGAACGCACCCATGAACCCATTCAGCCATGACGCCTTATCACTTGGAGAATCAAATATGGCCTTCCTAGCCTCCTCCATGATGAACGGGTCTCCAATACCACTAAGACCGTAATCCGAGTGGGGACACAACGCCAATTTATGTCCTTATGTCATCAGGGGCCCTTCTTGATGACAGAGGAGAAGTGACGATGAATAATATCCTTCTTGTGGTTTTGGTAGGTCACCCACCCTGCATTATGGTTGAGGAAGTGGATAAAAAAATTCCTCGAGCGACGGTTGATTCTAAGATGGAAGAACCTAGTGTTTGTATCCCCTTTGTAATGTTCGTTATTCTAGAGTTTTGTCACTTCTGTGCTTTTTCAAACACTTCCAAGCCGACCACCCGCCTTTATTTTGAGGCTCTTCCATAGGTCTAGCTCCTCCGAGCTCAAAGATTGTGAATCTTGTGCAATATCGAGACTAGGGATGATCTCTAGGGCCATATGTAATT
This sequence comes from Triticum dicoccoides, assembly GCF_002162155.2. Classification (NCBI taxonomy): domain Eukaryota; kingdom Viridiplantae; phylum Streptophyta; class Magnoliopsida; order Poales; family Poaceae; genus Triticum; species Triticum dicoccoides. Next base: position 537,392,565 of record NC_041384.1, on the reverse strand, counting down.
GAACTTTCACATTGGAGAAGAGGAATTTGCTCCATGTCTTTAGTCTCGAACTAGTTTTCTTGAGCTTATGGTGAAGAACATGCTATGGCTCGATGTGGTTGTGGCCCTCATTTCATGCATCTTGGACGGTTGTTAAAAAATGGGCATCTTAATCTGGAAATTTTCAAAACGGAAGCATTTTGTGCGTTTTGAGCCATTCTCATTTGCAAGAAGAAGCGGACAATGGTCAGATAGGAAGGATGACAAGGTATGCAGGATGTGAGAGCTAAACTCCAAGTCCAACTATTCATTGCAAAAAATCTATCAAGCTTGCTCAAGGTGGGCTCACTCTGTCCATTACTCCAAGTGAATCTCTTGTTTTGGAGGTGGATCTCTTTTAGCTCGCATGAGTTCAAAGCGTTCTGAAACCTGACGATGCGACTTCGATCAAAATTTGAACGATTCTTATCCCTAGCTCGATAGACTTGGTTGAAGTCACATGTGACCAACCACATGGTTCCCAAAGGTGATTTTTTAGCAACAAGCTCGCCGAAGAAGGCATCCTTGAGGTTACTTCTAGTCGGTCCATAGACGATGCTTAGCTTGAAGGACGTGTTTACAGAGCTCTGGGAGCGCAAGGTAACCGTGGTCGAAAGGGTAAACGTCCCGAATTGGACGTTGGAAAGTTGGACCGCATCATCGTCCCATAACAAAAGGATGCAACCACGTGTACCATCAGCTGGACGTTGGGCATAGTTCATTAGTCTCTGGCCACCAATATGAGTCGTAGTATAGGCGCCAAACGTTTCCATTTTAGAGCCTTGTAATATGACAAGGAGTAGGAGTGATGGTCTCATGGACCGTAGTGTGACGATCAGGGTAGTTCAGGCCTCGAACATTCCAGTACAGAATTCTGAGGTTGTGGTTATGGTCTGTCATTTCGAAACCAGGCAAACAACTTTGTTCTGGACACATGCAACAACAACAAACTGAAGAAACTGGGTCAAAATACAGTATCAACAACAACATCTCAATATGCCTTGCTAGGGCCTTGAACAGTTGCGACAACAACAACAACAACAACAACAACAACAACAACAACAACAACAACAACAACAACAACAGCTACAGCAACAGCAACA
>NC_041384.1:537378821-537390101 GCF_002162155.2 Triticum dicoccoides | reverse complement strand
ACAACAACAACAACAACAACAACAACAACAACAACAACAACAACAACAACAACAACAACAACAACAAACATGCGTACAACAACGACAACAACAACAACAACAAACATGCGTACAACAACGACAAGCTACCAGCCTTCCCAGGGCATCAGGTAGCTGCAACAGGCATCAACTACAAACAGGCGTCACACCTCTAGAACATATCATTTTATCTAGCATAAGAAGTGTTGGTACATCATGGCATCATTAAAACAATAGCTAATCAGGTCGCAGCCGACGCCTCTGCATCCTCCTGAGTGCCCAAGTCCGGGCCACCCTCTCCTCCATGCTCAATCAGGCGTTTTCCACCGCCGACATCAGTCATAGGCCAGGTTGAAAAGAGCTCGTAGCACGGCGATAGTGATGTCCGGGAGAGGGCCATGGAAAAGCTGCACAAATTTGTTAGTGGCCGCCTCAGTGAGCTGCTCACCCTCGTCCACATTGCATATACGCTGGCTAAGAAGCATCTCGGCCAGCATCGCAATAGGTCTTTAATTTTTGTTTTTAGTAATCTAGTTTCAGTTTGTCCATCGTCTGAACTGTGGTGAACTTTTGGTGATGCTTATGTGAATTACTTCTGTTTGCTGTCGACTTATATGTTTGTTTGCTGTTGCATTCATATGTTCGTTTGATCCGTGTAATTTAGTTCCACGTTGTATGATATAGACACGGCCAATTGAGAATTTTCCTGTCACTGTCCGTGCGGACCCGCCCGGACGCGTCTTGGGCATATAGGGTGCCGGATTTGGCAACTTCGGTTGTAGATGCTATAAAATAGTTGTGGTAGCAAATTTCCTTGCCAGTTGTCACCGGTAACCCAATGGACATGTCTTTGTATTTGATTAACTACTAGTAGTACGATACTTGGCTAGTTTTTGTTAGATCGAGCGGTGAGCCTAGTGGATCGATCGGACCCCTCCCATGAACAAGTTGGTCAATCCGTCGTCGCTTTCTTTCTTTTTTGTTTCTTGGGCCGGCCAATGACATGGGTTTGTGAAACCCGGCCATGACGCACGCGCACTGCTGTGTGGATGGATGATTTGGACGTGCAGACGGGCCAAAGCTTTCCTTGCTAGCCGTCCATTGGAGCGCCTGGTGCGTGCTACTTTGCACTGGCCATGCACGTCATGGCTGGCACTATCGTACCTACGTGTTTCAGTTGCTCGAGCAACGCAAAAGCCTAGGGCGGTAGTACGGCATATCATTGATCACTCGCTAGCTAAGTTGGCTCGTCGTCGTCGGTCCATTGCCACTGAGAGTTTGACTTGTACGGCACTCCATACATAGTGCCGCACGTACGTACGTACGTAGTGTTTAAAAGAAGCACGGCATGCACACCGCCGAATAATTTGTACACAGCAGTCAGCCGGTTTGGGCTCCCGGTTCAAGAAACTTTAGTACACAGAAGTGGAGCTAGTTTCACACCGGTCGTGGCACATGGTATATGCGAATACGTCGTCGTGCCGCGTGAGCGTCATGCTCTAGGAGGTTTTGCACCTTCAGGGAAACATCGTGGGTTTTCTATACGATTTTTTAAAGGTTTTTTATATTATTAGTTGTGTGTCGGAGTAGTTTTAGTTCACTTGTCTTGGAGAAAAATGTGCCGGACAGCACGGCCGGCCACGCGTTTGACACTTTAGCTTTGACCAACGAACAAAAAACATTCCCTGCTTCTCTGCCCACTGGGCACCGGATCCGCCCCGTCTCTTTACACTCTGGAACGACCAAATAGTCCGGCGTACACACGGCGATTTCCTTGGCAACCACGGCAAACGCGGCCTTTCTCGGGTCCCGGGCGCCATGTTGGATGCACGTTGCACCCAATTTTAATACGGACTTCACTCCGCTCCGTACTCCTACGCTTCACCTCTACGGGCTCTAGAGTGCACATAATTGGGTCACAAAACAAGGTGCCTGCTCAAACCTGTCAGATGATACTGTATGAGCTTGCACGAACTCCAAGAGCTCCACATCAGCAGCAGCAAGAAGAGAGAAGAGGATTGACGAGTATCTCCGTCTGGGGGTACGTAGTTATCCATACACATGGACACACATGAGTTCAGGCCCAGCTCTCTCGATCGGCTCCTGTGAGTGATCCGATCAGATGGATCTAATCGGCATGCGCTAGAGATGGACATGTGGTCAACGACAGTTTTCCTCGATCTGCACCACTGGAATCTCGTTGAAGGCAGTTTAGGACTAATTTGCACCGAATGTCTGGTCGTTGGTGGGCATGTGCGTGCACCGGGCATGCAGTCATGGCAGGTGTACAATGGCATCGGATTACAATAATGAGAAGGAAAGAATAGCTGCAGACGTAGCGAAGGTGAACTTATCAACCTGCTGCAGAAAATAGAAAACACGCCACCACTATTTTATCTACATATATCTAGCAGCAGGAGTACAGCATCTTTAAGATCAAAAGGCAGTGCTGAAACTATGGGAAAGCTCGGTACGATGCATTGACCAGCAGTAGTACTAGTACAGTACGAGCGACTTGTTTATGATGGTGAGAAGATGGTCGACGTGCAGGTGACCCGATGTCGGGCGGGCGGCGCCGCTGGCCATCTGTGCTTCCGATGCGCCGCGCGGACCAGCGGAATATGCGAGACTATCCATCTAGCTCACCGCTCACGAGCCTTCCTGCAGGGTGCAGTTGCCCCGTGATTGGCCGTCCTCTCGGCGGGTTTCCTAGTTCCCAATGCCGCGCTCCTAGACTAGGTACTAGGTAGGTGACCGCGAATTCAGCTGAAATCGCGAGACGGTGAGCCGGACAATGGTCGGGTCAATCTCTGGATCATCGTTTCCCGCCCTACTTTACTCGCCCACGGATTGACTCTATATAGTTACATCGTTTATCCAATTGGGATGTACTAGAAGGGAATGAACGACGCATGCATGATGCTGGCCTAACCAACGCGTCCCGTGCGAAGCATCAGGCGTGATCTAATCGAGCGCATTGCGTGTCGCGCTCCATCGCCGATCAAACATGTCATTTGCCAAATGGAGTTGTAGCGACGACGATCGACAACGGAGGTGATTTGGCACAACCTTTGCCAGCGACGGTCGCCCGAGATTTTACCGCAAGGAGATTTGGTGAGATGAGATGGGGGAAATAGAGCATGGGCGCGAAGCCCTGGCGGCATGGGTGCCGTAGGCGGGGCCGGTGGATCTCCTGGGGACACGTCTGAGACCCCGCCACGATCGCCTGGCTCCATTGCCACCACAGACCAGCAAGCGAGAAAAGAGGAGGGCGCGACATGAGCGGGGCATTCCCCCAACCATCTGCGAGGCCGGATGCGATGAAGCAGCGAGCCAACCAACCCCATCGCCCTCGCCCCGATTCATCTCTTCTCTCCTCCTCCTTTCCCACTGTCAGTTGGCCCTTCCCCTGCCCTGCCCCCACCGCGCGCCGCTCCTCCCCGATCGCCTCTCCCCTCCTCTATATATATATGCCCCGCGGCCTCCCCCACACACACACTCCAACTCAGTGGCAACAGCATCTCCCCTGTTCTGCCCGCCCGCTCGCTCGCCTCTGTTTCTTTTCTTTCTTTCCACGGCGGCTCTGCTCCGCTCCTCACCTCCCTCGATCGCACATACCATATATTGGCCATGGTGGTTCTCGCCGGCTCGCCCGCCGTCGATCACATCCCGCTCCTCAGGTCGCCCGACCCCGGGGACAACTTCTCCGGCATGCCGGTCGTCGACCTCTCCAGCCCTGGCGCGCCGCGGGCCATCGCCGACGCGTGCGAGCGCTTCGGCTTCTTCAAGCTCGTCAACCACGGGGTGCCCGCGGACACGATGGACAGGCTCGAGTCGGAGGCCGTCAGGTTCTTCTCGCTGCCGCAGGCCGACAAGGACCGCTCCGGCCCGGCCTACCCGTTCGGCTACGGCAGCAAGCGCATCGGGCTCAATGGCGACATGGGGTGGCTCGAGTACCTGCTCCTCGCCGTCGACGCCGCGTCGCTCTCCGCCGCCTGCGCCGTCCCGTCCTGCGCGCTCTTCCGGTACGTTCAAAATGGCTGCTGCCTGCGGTGCCCGCGCGAACGACGCGTGTCTGGTTGGTCTCACCGAGTGCTTACGTTACACGCATGGCGTGTGTTTGCAGGGCGGCGCTGAACGAGTACATCGCGGCGGTGCGGAAGGTGGCGGTGCGGGTGATGGAGGCGATGGCGGAGGGGCTGGGCATTGCGCCCGTCGACGCGCTGAGCGCGATGGTGACGGCGGAGGGCAGCGACCAGGTGTTCCGGGTGAACCACTACCCGCCGTGCCACGCGCTGCAGGGGCTGGGCTGCAGCGCCACCGGCTTCGGCGAGCACACGGACCCGCAGCTCATCTCGGTGCTGCGCTCCAACGGCACGTCCGGCCTGCAGATCGCGCTCCAGAACGGGCAGTGGGTGTCCGTGCCCTCGGACCGCGACGCCTTCTTCGTCAACGTCGGCGACTCGTTGCAGGTATGCCCGCCCGTTCCTCACCCCGACACGTGACGCCTTCTCGTGCACGCGCTGACCTGTTTCTTTTTCTACTACTACTAGCACATTTATACTATTCTACTAAAACGATTCGCACTGTGCGCTTTACCAAAATGACGTGAGGCATGATCAAATTGGAGATAGTGCACTAGTAGCACGCAGAGCCATCGTTTGGTTCGCATCATCGCCAGTAAAAACGAAGAACGTCCTATCACCCCGAGCAACTAACAAAAAACCGTAGTAAAATAAATAAATAAACCGAGAAAACGAAAGAAAGAAAGAGATGGTTGTGATGCGCGTCGGTACGGCAGCCACGGCAGAAGCAGGAGCAGGTGGCTCCCTCCCTGGACCAAATAACTGCTGCCGGCCCATCGCATATTCGCCACATCGGTATAAATCCGTTTACGCACATGAGCTTCGCGTGGTTGCTGCATGGATGGCATCTACTGTGATTGCCACATGTGTGCTTGCTGCCTACGAATCGTATCGTATCGTATGTAGTATGCCTTGATCCCACATACTACAGTTTTTTTTTCTAATATTTGGATGGATGTGTGTGTATATATAGGTGCTGACGAACGGGAGGTTCAAGAGCGTGAAGCACAGGGTGGTGGCCAACAGCCTAAAGTCTAGGGTTTCCATGATCTACTTTGGAGGGCCAGCGATGACACAGAGGATTGCACCATTGCCGCAGCTGCTGGGCGCGGGCGAGCAGAGCCTGTACAAGGACTTCACATGGGGCGAGTACAAGAAGGCTGCCTACAACTCCAGGCTCGGGGACAACAGGCTGGCTCACTTCCACAGGTAGCCTCGCCTGCCGCCTGGGCCCGCTCAACGAGCAGCTTTTACCAACCCAGCCAGCTACCTAGCTTAGCTAGCTCTGCCGTGGCTTGTAGTATTTCCCACATGATCGATGAAGATGAAGAGGGCGGAAGCTACTACTGTACTAGAAAAGAAAAAGAAACAGGGCTAAAAGAAGATGATTTCAAGATTCACATGCAGCAGTAGAGCTGCGGAGGTAGCTAGTAAGTAGTAGATCCTTTTTGCGTGCGTGTGCGTGTACGTGTGACGTGTGTGTTCATAGTTGCTAAAACCCGCCTTTCCTCTTCGGGAATGCCGGACGAACAATGAACAGATAAGTTGACTTGATGAACAGTTAGTGTGAACCAGATATACTAGCAGAGGGTGGCATCAAAGTGATCTTCTGATCTTTTCCCAAATTCATGAGTGGCAGTATCTGGCCTCGATCTTGAAGCATAATTGGTTTGCTGCCAAAAATTGGCATGCCAATATTTGTCATTGTGTTAAATATTGGCAACTATTTGGTTGGCTACGAGTTATTTTGCCTCTCTCACATAAAGTTGCCAATAGTTGGCAAGTCTCGGTATTGCCAATAGTTGACAGTGCTAACATTTGGCAAGTTAAATATTGGTAGCAAACCAATTATGCTCTTGTTTTCTGTACCTCCGATAGCTGTAATTGTAGTGCCCGTAGCGTAGTCGTGTGTACACGTGGGCCTTCTGTTTAACCTGCCAATGATCCAGCGTTTCCCTTTCGCTCTTTCAACAGTCTTTCGTAGCGTGCGGCTTGAACGCGCGGTGATGGAGATCTCTGTCTGTCTTGACTTCAATTGCCAAAATGAATTGGTGCCTTTATTGCTGGCAGGCCAGCAGCTCGTTGGCATTACGAATCCTGGTAGGCCCGGTCCGACGGGGTCCATTGACGGAGAATTTCGGGCCTGCACCAGCGGGGGCCCGCCGTGCCACCGGAACTCATGGCCTGCCCGCCGGTGCCGCTTACCGCTGCTGATCCGCTACACGTTGCTTGTGACATCTTTTTCTCTCTTCTCGAGTCATGGATTTGTAGGGGCCACGCGGATTTTTAGTTGCACGCCCAAGTTTTTCGCTGCTGTTGCTAGTAGAGTACTTCTCACTCCTTTCAAAATAAGTGTCGTTGATTTAGTATTTTCTCCGGTCCTTTTTAGTTCGCATATAAGTTTTGTCCGAAGTCAAAATATCTTTACTTTTACCAAACTTATAGAAAAATGTATTAACATTCACAATGCCAAATAAATATAGTTAGATTCATTATGAAATTAAATTCATAGTATACATATTTGATATTGTAGATGTTGACACTTTTTAATATAAATTTGGTCAAATTTTGTAAAGTTTGACTTGACACAAATTTAATATGGGGAGTAAAATGGACCGGAGGGAGTACAACTTTAGTACATTGAATTGGGTCCTCAGACATGCTGATCTACTTGGGGCATGGGCTATGGGGGTAGCACCACCTGCGGGCTGCTCGGGTGTAAACCATAGCCACTACCCCAACCTGCCGCCACCCCTCCTTCCTCATCGCCGCCAGGCAAAGCCTACACGGTGGCGGTGGCCCTACCCTTTCCCACCCGCGAGGCAGGTTGTACAAGGCAGCTTTGCTTTTTGGTAGAGCTGGATGTTGCAGCGTCGGCTAGGCGCTCATAGGCGCGCCCGGATGGCGCAGTGCGGCGCGACGCGGAGGTGCATTGCGGCACAGTGGAGCACGCGGTCTGGCGGTAGTGCGACGCGTTTGTGTGGTGATTGCGGTCGTTGGGCCCAGTCTGGGCTTCGGCGGGCCGACATTTCTGCTGCCTAACCAGGGGCGCGGTAACGACTGTCGGGTGCCACCTTTGCTGGCACGTCGAGGATTTACATCGCAGTTCTACTGGTAGTTGGCCTTGGTCCTAGGGGGCATGGCGGTCCTGATGTGGGCCCTGTTGCATGGCGACCTGGATGTTGTTTGGCAGAGTGAATTCCCGTCAGATATCTCGGTAGTGGTCCAAGCGTAGCTAGAAGTTATGGGTCGGAGGTCACACGAGGGGTTTATCCAGGTTCGGGCCTCCGGAGAGTAATACCCTATATCCTACTAGTTTTGATGATTCATAATGAAGGGATACCTCATGCGAGGAATTACAATGGTGTATGAGATTGCTACCGAGAGTTCTCTATGTGGATAGATGATCAATAGGTACCCTAGACCTGGGGCAAGAGAGGTCTAGGGTTTTACAAGGCGGATGCAACCTGGGGCATTGCCGCCCTCTAGTCTTGGGGATCATGAAGGCCGTCCTCGTCTCCTAGGGTTCCACCGCATCCTGGGCCTGATGGGCCCCTTGGCCGATGAGGTCGGGCTCCTAGTCGTTAGCTACCCCTGGTACAGGACCCCGTCCTCATTGTCTCCGACGCATGCTAGGTGTAGATCGGTGTGAGGAAGTTGGTGCCGGCGCAAGCTGGGCGGGCTCTTCCTTCAAGCGTGGCCACGCTCGGCTCCATTGAGCGGCGGGCGTCGTCCAGCATGCGTGCGTGGGTCTAGAGGAGGCTTGGCAGACCAGATCCAGCGAGTATAATCTCGATCATGCGCGCGACAGTGTAGGCCAGTTAGTTTTGGCTTGGATTTCGCCTAGGTGCGGCGCGCGGTGGTGCAGGCCGGCTAGTTCCAGTGCTACCTAGACTATTCCGGTGCGCCGCGGTGCAGACACTTGCCTAGTTCTGCGCAAAGAGGTAAAGGTGGGCCATATCTTGCATGGCTTGCCAGGTCCTGCGTGCGGTGGTGCGGTTCCGTCAGGCTGGTGTGGCTCCGCCAATTTCCTGCGTGCGGCGACGACCAATCCATTTCTAGTAGTGCGTGCTTGATTTCGTCACACCCCGGCGACGTTGGTGCGGCCTCGGATCCTAGGATTGTAGGTGGAAGACTCAGCTCGGGATGAAAAATCTTGCATTGACCTGGTGCGGACGGTAACGGTGTCCTTGGATGTCGTCTTCCTCCTTAGATGTACCACTGTGTAGCTCGTTGCTCTTCCTCTCTTATGGCTTGAGGTCTCCGGTTGTACACCTAAAATCAGGCCTTGCCAGATCGGGCGACGATGGTGTCCTTGACATTGGTTCCTTCTTGGAGGCGTCACCTTGGAGACCATGTCGATGGATTCCGATGGTGTGCACGATTGATGGTGGAGCATGGGTTTGTGGTGGTGTCGACGGGCCTTTTTCTTTCTTTCTTTTCTTATTGCACTTGCCTTTTTTGTGGTGTTTTTCTCCTTTGAGGCTGTTTTTGTAGTACCTTCTTCTATGGCAGCTCTCCTGTCAATATTTGAAGAAAAAACATTGCTCAATGGTAGCAGTTGTCCCTTTCTTAGTCTTTTGTCACTAGTTCTTTCTCTTCTCTTAATTGATAAGCACAATATACCATGTAGTGCCTCAGCCATCACCCTTCAAACACCTTTGTTAATGAGGAACTCGGTCCTCTACAAGATCCCGTTTGCCTCTGTAAACATCACCTTTTGTTTGAGATGTACTGATTGAGCCGATGCGGCAGCTCGGGGAGCGGTCCAGCATGTAGCGTTGGCCATGCCCTTACAACCACTGCTCCACCCCTCCCCCTTCGAATGGTGGTCATGCGGCAGCATTTTTTGAGACTTCACTAGCACCGCAGTCATCATCAGTCTAAGCTGGTGCATGATTCTTTTTTGCACTTGCCTTTTTGCGGTGCTTTTCTCCTTTTGGATTTTCTTGTAATATCTTCTTCTAATTAATTTGGCAACTGTCAACATTTGAAAAAAAAAATCCATTGCTCAATGGCAGTAGTCGTCCCTTTCTTAGTCTTTCGTCACTAGTTCTTTCTCTTTTCTTAATTGATAAGCATACTATACCATGCAGTGCGTCAGCTACCACCCTTCAAACACATTTGTCAGTGAGGAATTGGGCTCCTCTGCAAGATCTCGTTTGCCTGTGCAGACAACACCTTTTGTTTGAGTTGTCCTGGTTGAGCCGACGTGCAGCCGGGGCAGCGGTCCAACATGTAGCGTCGACAATGCCCTTACAACCACTGTTCTAACCCCCTTTCGAAAGGTGGTCGTGCGGGCAGCATTTTTTGAGACTTCACTAGCACCACAGTCAACATCGGTCAAAACTGGTGCATAATTCCAGTTAACCGCATTTTACATTCGTGGCGAAGAACTTTCAGTTATGAACAGAACATCGCTGAGTCATGTACTTACGTGCATAGTTTGGGCTGGCGAATCTGTAAACAGAACATCGCTGAGTCGTCAGACCGAATCGCTTTCGTCCCATTGGTGGCGGAGTCCTGTACTTAGTGCGAGCTAACCAAATAACTAACTCACATAACTGCTCGTACGGCACAGCAAGCTATAGGTAGCTAAAGCTAGCATGGGAGCTTTGCTCGTCTATGGTCCTATGCTCAACGGCCACACTGCACATGCTCGAGACCATAGCGACAGGCTACGTCGCTCAGCTGGACGCACCGTGCACTGCGTACGTGCCTCTCCCCACACGGACGGGCCCCGTCGCCAGCAGAGTTAGCCCAGCTCGAATGACTATTACGTGTCATGTTAGTTTAACTACCTGGGTAACTTGTGAAAACGCTGCGCTCTCTCCCTTAAAAGTTGAAGAACAAGCACTCGTGGCATTGACATGCCGTCACATGCGCACTGTGTGGCCGATGGGACGGCACCCGTAGCTCGTGCTGCCGGCGTAGGGCATGCAGGTCGGACCGGACGAGCTCGCATTGCATGCATGCATGCATGCGATACGGTCAATGGGAATACGTACGCCTGAATATACCAGTGATCGTCGTCCTGGCACTGCTGAGCGTGACGGTGGGCGCCGTGCCAATAATGCAGCCACCGCGGCCATTCCTGCCGGTGAGAGCTACAGTAAGCTAGCCTTGTTTTTCTAGCTAGCCCCGTGGATTAGGCAGCAGCTAGAGCTAGCGGTCCATCTGGAGGATTCAGTAGCTGCGGAGAGGGTGGCGTTCCTGATGCGCCGCGCGCGCAGCTCTTTGTTTCGCTCCTGGCTCGTGGTTCGGGTCAGGCATGGGCCCGGTTGCCCCATGGACAGGTTGGCTACTTTTTTTTTGGCTACTTGGGCCCTGCGTGTTTCCCTCGCAAAGAAAAGACAGGCTTTGGGCCTGGCTAGGCCGGTCCACCTTGTTGTACCAAAACTGCGGTTGTTTAAATCCCAGCAAACACCGGACCAGCTGGCGCGCAGAGGGTCCTCCGTTCTCTCCCTGTTCTCCCCATCTGGCCTGGAACGGAGCTAGAACGGGGGGAAAGAGGCGCTTCCCCTGTCACCCCCACCCTACCTGCAATTAAGGTTCATGCACCGTAATGAGGCTCATAATCATTACGCGATTTGCGGTGCGATTAGCAGCCACTTGCTGCCTTGTCAGCTGGGGTCTCGGGACTGCTAAGTACACTGCACTTGGGAGTGCCGTTCAATTAGCTCCGTCGGTTAGAGCTGAGCCCAACAGAACTTTTCCCTTTTCAACAGAAGAAGATGCATTATTTTTCAAACGAACAAACAGAAGATGCATTATGTGAAGAAGATAGCTTGCCTCGCCAAGGCGCGCCATATGGCAACTTGCTGTGAAGTTGCTATCAATTGATCACGATCTAGGCGTTCTGCATTTTCTGTTTTACCTATCCAGATTCCAGAGTGATATTTTCAAAAAAAACAAACTGAGTGACGTGTTTTTTATTTTAACTATCTTGTATTGTACGTCATGTACAACCCAAAAATGTCACCAAGCTGCGAACCAATCTGTGATTGGATGGTTAGAGGGACAGTGGTATCTTCAGACCGAAATGCCTCATGCTTGTATTATTTCTGGATTTATTTCAGGATTTCGGCGATGCGCTTTCAGTGGGAAGAGACGTTCACGTCGATGACGAGGTGCCTACGGTGACCAGTGACGGAGCCAGGAGCGAGCAGGGGCCTGC
>NC_041384.1:537238073-537378189 GCF_002162155.2 Triticum dicoccoides | reverse complement strand
AAAACTGGATTAATGGACGTACTTGGCCCCCCTTAATAAACAACTCAAACATATAGTAAAATCTGCAGAAAGGGTAAAGGCCCATAATAAAGCCCAATTTGGTCATGGCGTCTGGCCCTGGTTCTGTAAACAAAAAAAAATACTAGTTAGCATTATTTACCCTGAAAATAATGATTAACCCTTGACGAGATTTGTGGCGAAGCGCTGGCGGCTATGGCTGCCTCCTACCCTCCCTGGCCATGATCAGATTTGAGTCCGATTAAATCAACCGGTGCTGGCTCCGCGATGAGCAATCTAGCGGATACTACCGTCAGTTTCCGGCTAATCCTGTCAATTGCTTATTTAAAGCCAATGATTTCTTGCAGCAGTGGAGGTTATTGACTAAAGAAGGGGACCTCCAGGCCTTCGACGCCATGCTATCCAAGATGAAATATACGGCGTCTGGGCTTCTTCGGCTTTCTTTGAGGACGGCTTCCTGAATGCTCTTTTGGTGTCTGGTTTAGGCTGGCCTGCGTGCCATGTAAGGCCGCTGGCCTGGTAATGATACTTTATCTTCTGCGCGTGATACTTTGTTGGGTGCTGTTGTTGGTCATATACTCTGCCTGGTGGCTTTATCTATAAAGTCGGGCTCTCGCCTTCTCTCTAAAAAAAAAAGTTCCCAGCGGTCCAAGTCAACTAGTCAAGGACTCAAGGTTAGCATCAACAGTCTGCTATTCTTTCTCAACCCTCATCTATGTGCGCCTGAATTCTATATCGAGTTTTACTTATTCTAATGGTGATTTACGACGGTAGTTCCTTTGAAATTTCTTTTGATACCCCGCAAAAAAGATCTTTTGATAGTTTGATCTGCTAAGTAGTTATGAAAAGCATTCGTAAAACTCAAAAAGGGGTTATGAAAAGAAAAGCACCGTCAAACATCACAATGATTAATTTATTTTTTAAGCATGTTGTATTGGGTTCCCAACCTAATCCCTCACAAAAAAAGGTTCCCAACCTAAGGCTAGTCATAGTGGGAGTAACTTATCTAGTAACATAACACACTTCGAGAAAATTCTGCTTATGTGGCAAATAATTAATGAGAGGTGGTAACATAATATGTTACTGTAACATAGCGCTTTCCAAAGCAAGATGAGTCTACAAGCTAATAAATAAAGCCATCTATGATACTACTAGTATGTTACTTTGCATTATGAAGGTAGTAACTTAGACTAGTGTCATATGCATGACACTAGTCTAAGTTACTCCCCACTATGACCAGCCTAAGACTAGCACAATGGGAGTAACTTAACTAGTAACATCACACATTTCAATACAAGATTGTTTATGTGACAGCTAACTAATGAGGAGAGAGGGATTTGTGGTAACTTAGGTAGTTACTGTAACATCACACATTTCAAGGCATAATGAGTCTATAGCCTAATAAATGAACTCTTTCATGATACCACTCATATGTTATTACCCACTATGAAGGTAGTAATATAGACTAGTAACATCGGCAAGTTACTATTCTATGTTACTCCCCATTATGAGCAGTCTAATGATATAGTTAACGGGGCTAATGTGCAAGTTACCAATCCCGGTCCAAATGGAGACGACTTGTTCAGAATTGCAAGATAATCTAAATTGAAAAGGGAAACATTTATTAATAATTTGATTTTATTGGCAGTTGCGGGAGAAATTTAGACTAACACAAATGTATCTATATTTTTATTGCGTTGAAAGGACACATTAATATGATATTACATTGTATGTTTTTTCGCACATAATTTTTTTGGTTTATCAACTTTGCTTGGCCCCCCTATACCCAAATCCTGTCTCCGCCCCTGAAGGTGACTTCGTAAATCTTAAGATTATATGTCAGCTCAGTCTCTCGAAGGTGCTCATAGGGGTAGGGTGTGCGTGTGTGCGTTTGTAGGGGTGAGTGTATGCGCATGTGTACGAGCGCTTGCGTCTGTACTGTGTTCAAAAAACGTCACCGAGCTGCTAGGGAACCAGATGAACCTCAGAACATGCGCAATAAATTTACTCGTAAGGAGATCTGGAATTTGAGAGTTAAGTGAAATCATTCCTGGGCCAAGATTAAAGTACGAGATTAAAGAGGGAGCGCTGCCCGCGAAAATAATTCTGCACTAACCCTCGGGAGAATTTTCCTTGCGGAAAAAGGCCCAACGACATCTCCAACACCCACCGTTAAACCATCCACATACGTCCAGGCCGCATGGTCCAAACATGTTGTGCCATCCAACGCGCTTCTCTATTGGTCCGCCGAGTGGTTCGGACCACTTTTTCCCGACAGAGTAGAACCAAATGTGTGTGTGTGGGGGGGTGCGAAGTCCGGACAACAGACACGTAGGACTCCAACACCCTCGGCCCACCGAAAAGGAAGCAGGGCCCGCGCTTTTGTAGATGCACGTCCTATTTCCGCGGCAAAAATCTCCACCCTCTTCTTCCATCTCGCCGCTCTCCACCCAATTCCCGCCCTTTTCTGCCACTCTCTTCTCCCCTCCTGTAGCCGCCACCGCATGGAACCGAAGGATAGCCTGCTAGAGACGGAGAACGTGGTGGAGGTGCTGGAGCATCACGCTTGCCCGAAAGATCAACTCGGTGACATGGCAAAAATGTAGTGTCAAAGTGAAAGCCGCAAAGGAGGAGACGCTCAAGAAGCGGGCCGCTAGCGGAGAGTGTTGGTGGCAAACGTGCCGGCGGGCATGCTAGTCGCGGACGAGGTGGAGGTCGTGGCGGTCGCGGTGCGCCGACGGTGTCGTCCACCGTACACACGCCGCCATGGCCAGAGCATTACAAGGCTCCATACTTCTACACCGCGAAGCAGCTGGGTACGCAGTCCCCGACATCCGCCACTGTGTCATTCATCGTCGACGTCGGTGTGCAGACGGTGGGCGGGGAGCATATGTGTGCTTGCACGCTGTTCATGTCTATGCCTAAAGCGGGGGATCCGACATATGACGGGGACCGGTAGATGTTGGATACCATTCATGAGGGAGGTAAACGAGGAGGTGCCTATGAGGATGGGCAAGTGGAGAACTCAGATCCCGCCCAGTTCGGCAACTACACCCAGACCAAAATGCAGTATGCCAACACCCAAATGGGCAGGCAGTAGGCCAACACCTAGACGGGCACACAACAGCCGGATTGGGCCGTCGGACAGCAGCAGCAGGAGGAGAAGGCTGACGGCGACGAGGAAGATGATCTGGATGATCTTGCTGGCGATCCGAAGAAAAAGGGTAGAGGAGAAAGATTCAACGTGCGGGAGGACGAGATATTGTGCGATGCATGGTTGGCCACTAGCCTCGATCAGATCCATGACACGAAGCAAAAGGGTGCAACCTTTTGGAACAACAAGCATTCCACACCCTACTCTGACACGGTCATCCACAACCATGAACCAAAGTCCCTCAACCATCGACGGTGCACCATCCAAGAGGTCGTCTCGAAGTATTGCGGTCACTTGAAGCATCTCATCGCACGATGGCCTAGAGGTGCACAAATCCACGAGCAAGTAAGTTCATTTGGCCAGAAATGTATAGTATTGCTGATCACTAGCCGGATATGCATAGTATTGTTGATCACTAGCCGGGCACAGTATCGTTTATCACTAGCCGGATATGCATAGTGTTGTTGATCACTAGCCGAATATGCATAGTATTGTTGATCAACCGCTGGATATGCATAGTTTTGAAGCCAAATGTGCATAGTTTTTGTTGGTCACTAACCAGATATGTATGCATAGATCTTGACAATGTTTTATTTTGTAGTCATCCCGTGCATGCAATGTTCAAGAAGTTGGAGAAGGAAAACTTTGCCGTCATGCATTGTTGGTTGAAGTTGAATGGGGCAACCCAAGTGGAACCTATTCATAACTAAGACCACTGCCCAAGCCACCGAGGAAGAAACCGGGGACCCAACCGATCCAACAAAAGAACCGTGCAAGAAGATTAGAAGAGGGTTCCGGGTAATGAAGTGGGAGGAGGAGAGGGCAAAGCAAGAAGGTGCGGCTGCCAAGTTGACGGAGAAATTCAAGGACATCTTGTCGAAGAAGGAGGAGGCATATGTCAAGAGGTCCGACATCAAGAAGGAAAAAAGGCGAAGAGGTTCAAACTGTTGATGGAGGAGACCAAGAATAAGCTGTCGCTCAAAGAGAAGAGGGCCTTGATCAAAGAGAAGAAGGCCATGCTCGAGGAGAAGAAGTGGTTGCTCGAAGAGAAGAAGGTGCAGATTGCAGCCAATGCGGAGGATGCTAAGATGTTGACCTTGAGTTTAGATGCTTTGGATGATGATGCAAGAATAATCGTGCAAGCCGTCTGCTACAAGATATTCTAGCGGAAAAAGATGACTTGGAGGAGGCTGACAAGAAGGAGACGGAGGCAGTAGAGGAGGAGGAAGCGGAGGCTTCCTACACGACGGTGACGACACCTCGAGCGTGGAAGCTCAAACTGTCGGTTTGGCAGGGCAAAAAAACTAATTTTCTTCACGGACTGCCGGACTGATATTATTTTGTGATCAGGCATGTAAAAACCGCATCATACTTGCCTCTTTTTGGGTGTGATCGGGATTGTGATCCGGCGCTGCTTGATCTGGCGCGTGTATGGATAGGACTTTATTTGAATTTCAAATTGCTCTTTCCTGGTGGACATATGCAGGATAGCGTTCGATGGCTGCCTCCAGCATCAGTGTCCGTGGACTAGTCCCCCTCTGTCCACGAACGAATGCCGGATCAAATTTGCGGGTCAGCGTTGGATATGCCCTGACCCCCCCTCGAAGTATACATATCCACTTCATATCCCACGTCTCTTCATCTCCCTTTTCCTTCCCCAATCGTTTAAGGAGACACACAAGAGATGACGACGGCGCCGATCTTGATGGTTGAGAATGGATGAACCTCGCCGTCGACGACCAGGCGAGGATGCCCCAATTACTGTGAGATTTCTGACAACTTCATCACCCCATATCTTTCTCCCCCACCCAACCAAGACGCCCCTGAGTTCAGTAAAATTTTGGTTAGGGTTTGTGGGCTCACGTGGTCGGATGCATTGTGGTTCATTTCTACTATTGTTCGTCGTGTGATCTACGTTCATTGGTAGCACTTCCTCCCACTACTTATTATGCCTATATCGATTACTGCAAGGGCTTAAGAGCGGGTTTGTGATGCTACACATTTTGCATGCTCTTTGTTTTAAAGTTGTCAAATTTTCTCATGGATGGGGTGTTTTATTGTACCATGTTTTTCAAATGAAGTGTTGAACTAAATCAGTATTGTAAATTGAAGGAGCTAGGTCCCTCATTTCATTGTGAACTTGTTAACTTAATGCCATAAATGAATATGTTAATTGAATTTGTTGCAGTTTGGGGGGGGGGGGTCCTGTGAGCTTATGCTTTGATTGAATATGATTTGGCTTATGAATCTCTAAAATCCATGAAAGGCCAAATCGTTGCTAAATTTATTGTTGAACATCGGATTGATGACAAGTATGACATTGATATAAACCTTGTCTCATTAGTACCGTGGAGATTATATTTTGATGGTTCAGTTTGTAGCAATGGCCAAGGTGTTGGTATTGTTTACATATCTCCTCATGGTGCTGTTTTTGAAGCCTCATGCCGCTTAGAATATTTTTGCACAAATAATCAAGCCGAATATGAAGCATTGTTATTCGGTTTAGAGATGTTGCTTGCTATAGGTGTTACACATATTGAGGCTTATGGTGATTCGTTACTAGTGGTGCAGCAAATATCCAAAGTCTTTCAGTGTTTGGACGAATCACTTAGTGTTTATCTTAATAAATGTCTAGATATAATTTCTACTTTGGATTGTTTTAGCATTGCTCATATATCTAGACATGACAATTGGAAAGCAAATGGGTTGTCACAACAGGCATCCGGCTACCATGTTGATCATGACGTGTTTCATATTTCTGAAAAGCCGATGTCTAGTCTTGCCGACGTAGGGGAGGCCGAACCGGAGCCCACCGTTTCGGCCACTAATGAAATATTCAATGCAGGAGAAAGTCAAGACTGGAGGAAACCCATTGTTGATTATTTGTGTGATCCTAGTAGAAGGGTGGACAGAGATGTTCGGCGGATGGCTTTCAAATATACAATGAGAGATGATGATCTCTATCGCCGAACGGTTGATGATGTTCTTCTAAAGTGCTTGGACGAGGACCAAGCGAGAGTTGCTATGGGGGAGGTCCATGAAGGTATTTGTGGCACTCATCAATCGGCTCCCAAGATGAAATGGTTGCTACGACGTGCTGGATTTTATTGGCCGACTATGATTAATGATTGCTTCAGATATTACAAAGGGTGTGAAGCTTGTCAAAAATTTGGTGATATTCAGTTGGCTCCTGCTGCTATGTTACATCCCACTATCAAGCCGTGGCCTTTCAGAGGATGGGATTTAGACTTTATTGGACAAATTCATCCGTCTTCCTCAAAGGGGCATCGGTTCGTATTGGTGGCAACCGATTATTTCAATAAATGGTCTGAAGCAGTACCTCTCAAGAACATGACACATACGGAGGTGATTAAATTCATAACCGAGCACATTATTCATAGATTCGGCATTCCTCAAACATTGACTACAGATCAAGACTCCTCTTTCATGTCACACCAAGTTAGAGAATTTGCCGAATCTTATGACATAAAATTGCTCAATTCCTCTCCATATTATGCCCAAGCCAATGGACAAGCTGAGTCTAGCAATAAAATTTTAATCAAGCTCATCAAGAAGAAGATTGAGGATAATCCAAGGAGATGGCATGAGTTGTTGTCTGAAGCTTTGTGGGCACATAGGATCTCAAGACATGGTGCTACGAAGGTGACTCCATATGAGCTAGTATACGGTCAAGAGGCTGTTTTACCGGTGGAAGTGAATTTGAATGCTTTGAGAATAGCCAAACAAAATGATTTATCGGCAGTAGACTTTTATAACTTGATGATGGACAATATTGATGAGGTTGCCGATAAACGTTTGGCTACTTTGAAGGCCATAGAGAGGGACAAGTTGAGGGTAGCAAGGGCTTACAATAAGAAGGTTAAGTTGAAGAATTTTCAAGTTGGCGATCTCGTCTGGAAAGTAATTCTCCCGATTGGTTCAAGAGACAGAAAATTCGGGAAGTGGTCTCCAAGTTGGGAAGGTCCTTTTAGAGTTGCAAGAATAGTTCCCGGAAACTCTTATTTGGTGGAATCCGTACAAGGGGCACTGTTACCTCGAGCTCTCAATGGCAAGTACTTGAAGAAATACCACCCCAAGTGTGTGGCAAGAAGCCTAAGTGGGCAGTGGCCGATATATGACTATCGCCCTTAGCACAAACATGGTCAATACCTGATTATCATCCTGAGGAAAATGGCCGATGGAGTGTTGACATCGTCCTTAGAACAAACACAATACAAGTTATTTTTCGGTACACAAGCTTTGCCGAAAAACAGGGGGGCATGTGTTGACACCAGATTTTGGCATGGTCACGAATCCGGATTCATATGCAAAAGTTAGAGGCAACACTTCGCGGGCCGGCCCTGAGTGAGAAAGTATTCGGCCTTTGCCGGCTGAATGAAACCTTGCTGGGGTAAAACCTTGCCGGCGGAGAAGCTTGCCGGCGTGGAAAGCTTGCCGGCGGAGAAGCTTGCCGGTGTGAAATCTTGCCGAGGTAAAGACCTTGCCGGGGAGGAAAGCTTGCCGGGCGAAGACCTTGCCGGGGGAAGACCTTGCCAGGCGAAGACCTTGCCGGGGCTGAAAAGCTTGCCGGGAAAAAGCTTGCTGGGGTGGAAACTGTCAAGGCCAATCCGACCAGAAGCTGAAGATGGGCTCAAATGATTATCTAGATGGACTCAAATGGAGAAGTGATCTACATAAAAGAGTTCCGTATTATTGATATGAGCATCTTTGAAATTTGGGTCATCGCCGTCCGATTTTATCTCGAAGGCCGAAACTATGCTCAAAGTACTAAGATCTTATATTTAAAGTACAGTTTAGCCGATTAAGTCCCCAAGACAACCTCAAATGAAAAAATGATCTACACTGGTTGTCTTCGTCTCGTCGAAACGATCGATTTTGATATAAAAATCGTTCAAATCCGAGTTCGTATGCAAAAGTTAGAGCAATCGGAGTGCAGCCCTGTCATGAGGTGAGATGTGGCGCGCCCCACCAGACACATGTCTGACGGGTAGCGCGAGGAAATAGCCTGTGTTGCGAGACCGATCTGACCCTCAAGATGATCTCTGATCAAAAAACCTTCAACATGAAAGTTGTTCGTCTCGTCGAAACGGTCAAGATTGCTTTTGAGCTTGTTTTCATCCGAGATCGTTTACCACCGCAAAAAAGACCCGCAAGGTGCAGCCAGTTTAAACCGAACAGTTTTGGAAAGTTCGGATAAACCAATCCGAATTTGACTAGGGTTTTGGAGGTGAATTGATGTAATTTTCTTGTAAGGAAAGCCTAGATAAATTCTTTGCTTGTACGGGAAGTCCAGCCGCCTCTTATATATGTTGGGGATGACGGCCGATTGAACAACACACAATCGAACAAATCAATATACTACTTTTTCATCTACGTTTTATCTCTCCATCGTTTTTCTCTCTCGTTCTTCGCTGTTCTTCGTGTTTGAGAGCTGAATTCCGAGGCTCTAGGGGCGAGCGAATCGACCTAGGGCAGCCCATAGCCGCCGCACTCCCTGACGGGGTCCCTCCCGGGGGTGTGGGGTTTTCGGGTCTGCAAAAGCGCCCGTCGACTGTCTTGCGTATCGCGCTGTCGGTCGGGTCTCCTTCGACGTGAGCTGCGGTGCATCACCCCCGGCGTCGAGGGTACACGTGACGTGTTCGTGTGTCAACACAGCCCAACATGCATTTTCTGCACATGGCAACATTGGAACTTTTGGGTACCTTATTAAAAACATCAGTAGGATAGTTCTTAAATTTATTAAAGTGGAAGCGCCAAAAGTTCAATGTAAATATAAGAAAAAATACCTAACATAAATTAAGTAAAATTAAGAAATGAGAGATATTAGCTTGATTCTATCATTGCCATATTAGTTGAAACACCTTCTCATAAAACATGTCTCTTTCTTAAGTTATGGAGCTTCATCACTTCCATTGGCAATCACAATCGTATTGACAACTGAATTACAGTAAATTGTCCTCTAACCAACAAATAATTCATCATTGGCCATCATTTTGTTTCAGCATGAGCTATTTTAAAGCGAGCAAATATCAGTGAGTAAAGTAATGCAAGCTCTGTCCTTAGACAGATGTACCATGCATGCAAAATAATTAAAAACCCAGCATGAATCGAGGTAATCAGTTTCATCTAATAATGAAACTAATGAAATTATGGCCTTGTGCCAAGTAGCACAGTCATATCGATTTTGTCATATCTTCTCAAGAGTGACCATGAGCATTATAAATACTTACACATTCACAAAATCACATCAAATTAAGCTACTCAAATTTCGTCACTTCATCCCCAAAGTTAAATATCAAACATAAATGCCACTACATTCATGTCAATGTTTGAGCCAGCAATTATATGATATTCCAAATGCTTATGCAGTTCCCCAACCTAAACTGGAAGTGGGAGTTTGTTATGTATGACAAAATAACTTATCTCCCAGCCATGGCTTTTGTTTTTATAGCAAGTGGCCATCTAATGTGTACACATCCGAGTATCCTCTTCAAAGTTCAAAGTAAAACTCTATATGCCATATGAGCTCCTTTAGATATGTAGACTAAAGATCAAACTAATAATCAGTTATCATACTCCAAGAGACCAGAGATCAACCTAACAATAAGTTATCGAAGTCCTAGAAAGTAGAAAGCACAATACGTACTTGTCCAAGAATATTGACATGGTATGTTGATGAATCTTATCAACCAACAGTCATTTGTGTCGTGTTACTCCTGAGCTCGAATATCTCCTATTGGTGGCCACCTTCTCCTGTCATACCCCAAAAGAAACTATCCACCAACAGACTGAGCAAACCTAAACTCACAATTCCCAACTAATATTGAAGGTGTGATCGGTGCTTTACCCTCATCATGGCGAGGTCGGAGAATTGGATATGGCGCTTCAACTGTATCCACTTCCTATGGAGGCATATAACTCTATGGGCGGCAGCCCGACAGCCTCCACACCCTACTCATGATCCTGACGCTACATACATAACAGAAAAAATAAAACCAAAGGATTGAAGCCAATGAGATCGTGGATATATACAGATCAAGGCGAGGAATCGCATATTGATAGGCCAAACCACCTTATGGCCTAACAACGGCGGAGCTATGTAGAGACCTGAGGGGGCCGTGGCCCCCCCAGCCCAGATGAAAATAATTTTTTACTAGGTAGTATTAGTAATTCAAGCACAGTAGCACGCTGGCGGTCCTGAGCGGTGGCTTGCGTCGAGCGCGGGCAGAGCGCTATACTGTATCTCTATATACTACAGCCTGACTAGGGAAATGAGGCACAACACGCTAGCAGCCTGCCTGCTACAGTGCGCTGCACTTTACACATCTGCAGGCATGCATGTGCTGGAGCTATTCTCTTTGCATGAAACTGGATGCTGTTCTTTTTTCTTGGCAACAGCCGCACGGTTCTAACCTATAATCTAGGTTTATATAGGTTTAAATCTGGTAGCTAGGTATTTTTAATATGACAAAGTGTGCATTTTTTAGAACATAATTAACCAGGTAAGCAAGTGCAACAAGAAAATCAGCTGAAGAGCTGATTTGTAGTACCACTCTTCTTGTAGTTCTTCGTTAGCTCAGAGAATGTCTTTGGAGTTTGAGGGTATATCCATGTAGACAAGTCGTATATTTTGTGTAGTTAGTTCTCTTATAAGTATATATTGCTAACCATACATGTATTTTACGACCAATATGGATAATAGAAGTATAAATTTGCATGAAGGCTACAAGTTCTGTTTGTGGCTGTTGGTTAATTTTTTTTGTCTTTGGCCCCCCCATAGATTCTTGTCAAGCTCCGCCACTGTGGCCTAATGCCAGCAACAGTAACAAAAGAGATGACCAAGCTTCTTTGTCATTGTGCCGCCATCAGTCCCATTTTTTTCTTTGAGGGAATCCAGTCTTTGCAGCACGAGTCAGCTATGTGCGGACGAAGATGGACCAGTTTCGTCTTGCAAAGCAGTGACCCGTTAGCAAATCAGTAGCTACTTCGACCAAAAAATCGGCCCGGTTTACCAGAAGGCTTTATATCTGACCAACTGCCCCTGCCACTAACTGTCTAAAAATGAATTTATTCAGTCAGAAGAAGACATTATCAATTGATTTAACTTTAGATTTGTATTATGCTAGCATAGAGATCAAAATAATGCTGATGGCTAGGAAAGACAATACCTCTTGCTTAAGCAATGTAGTACCTGTAGAGGATAAGAGGGTACCAACTTGGTACTGCAAACTGAGAAAGACTGTTAAAATAGTATCTCCATGCAGCAGAAACCACATGGCCATTTATTCCAATGCAAGCATACAAACAATTGCAAAGAGTGTAACCTGCCTTGGCTTTGCACAGTGTGCCATGAGGCCGGAGGTGTCGATGTCTAGCCTCTAGCATCTGCACCTACCATTAGACAAAACATATGTTTATGATTCGAATTTAGTCGCCGGAGTCCCAGATTGGCAATCGTAGCAAGCACCTACTCTACACAGTATGTTTTTCTAGGATGAGAGAAGATGGTTTGCCAGTTGGTAAAAAGGTATGGTGGTCAGAAGGGTGGTCGTCTTCATTGTTGCAGAGTAAGTTGGGTTGTTCCTGGAATGCGGAGGAACATGAGACTTGTTGACTCACTACGCCATGGCTACCAACATAGTATAGTTTGGTCAGTATAACAAATTCAAACACCCAAAATTGATACCAGCATGGTCGCCGAAGCTTGAGCGCCATCCACGTCGAGCCCCTCGTCTACCACCACGCTGTCGCGCTTCGAATCCATCGACACCGACGGCACGCCAGACGTTTCGGCTCGCTGCCGCCATCGTCGCTGCTGGCGTAGGTTAGGGTTAGCGAGCACTCTAATCGCCATGACTGATTGATTCGCTGCTTTTTGGATCAGGGAATGCTCCTTTGCTTAGGCCGGCTATGCGGTGGGCTATCTGGCCCAGTTAACCACATTGGTCCAAAATAGTTACAGGAGTAGCTGCCCTCAGGAAGCTGCGGGGACGGGAGCAAAGAAAATTCTACTGCACATCCAACGTCTATAAATGGCCGTATCTTGAAATCGGACGACTCCAAAGACTGATAGTGTGAGAGAGCTCCTAAGGCGCCCAGTTATAATGTTCTTAAATTACACCCAACACCATTCACACTATGTTAGGAAATCCATACGACGACAAGAAACCGGAGAACACTTGTTCTGAAGAAAACTTCACTTTGGTGCACCAACTCATAAATTGGGAA
This sequence comes from Triticum dicoccoides, assembly GCF_002162155.2. Classification (NCBI taxonomy): domain Eukaryota; kingdom Viridiplantae; phylum Streptophyta; class Magnoliopsida; order Poales; family Poaceae; genus Triticum; species Triticum dicoccoides. The sequence goes on along the minus strand of NC_041384.1, from coordinate 537,365,768 downwards.
GGCTTTATTCCTTCCATGAAAGAGTTACGCTCAATGATAGATCCAGATATGCGATTAGATCTGTTCTCAAGGATGATTTTGTTGTTATGACATGGCTTCCTTTCTTTGCCCTTCCTCGCATTGTCTAGGAAGCTTAGATTAATACAATGGTGTCTTTTTGGTAGAGACACTAACGCATATCAACCTTTGTTTGTTTCTTCTTGAGTGGCTTGCTATTGAAATTTAAAAGTTGAAATCAGCATCAACAAAAAACAATGAAATCACTGCAGGTGGTTGTGGTTTCATACTAGTGGTAAATTATATTTCTAATTTCTTCCATACCTTTTCTTAAAAAATATTGTTCATTACTGATAGGTTCTACTTCATGCATACATCGTACTTGGAATTTATCCCGAGTTCAGCCAGCATAGAAATTCCTAGGATCAATGTTTGGTCTACCAACACAGTCAAATCTTACATAGCGCTTGACTATCAACCTTATTCAAATGTCACATTTGGGAGGTTAGTTGTAGGTAACCATGTTCCTCACACTATTCAAGCTTCACTTTTCCTATCTTTGTCACTTCATGCTTACTAATTTTCTTTCAACTTAAACAGTTAAAACACATTTCCGCGACGCCTTTTAGAAGGTATCACCTACAAAATGGTGATATTTACAATATACCAAGCAACATCCAAAAGTATAATGAAAAATGGCAATTGAGCATAGTATCAAGATACCTTTCTTCATGAATATTGTGTGTTATTCTACCTTGTTGCATCAATATTTCTTAAACTCGTTTCATCATGTGTTGAAATCACTTTATCTGTAATTTTTGTTCATTTAATTCTTCTTTTGTTCAAACAAAAGGCGAAATTGAACCTGCAAGTATTGTCTCAAATTTCTTCTAAAGAATGGTTGAGAATTGATTTTTTTTCAATTAGCTGAGAATTCAATTCTAATTGTGAAAGTGTACGTAGATGACCTTTGTCACTACTTTGCCACAATAAAACTCTGTCAATCAGTTAGCCATCATGGGACCACCAGAAACCACATTAACTTCTCCTTAATGATATCTTTCCAATATATTTCAGAATTTCTTCATAGAAATCCCAGCACAACCTATTGTCCAACAACCAATACATCAATCCCTCACTCAAGAAGCAATAATACAACTGATAACTAATTTTACCATAGTCGGGATGACAATCTAGTTTTACCTCAACCATCTGAAACCATGGAGCAACTTCTATGTCCTAAAAGCATAGATCTCCCGTTTGGAAGCAACACTACATTTGGCAACCTTCAGAAATACAAATATTTTGAAAACCATCGCTATAATAGAAGGTATAACTTATTCTCTATTTTTCTTGCTTTACACAAGTTTTAGCACATCCCTTTATTAGTTTAAGTTACTTTTTATTTTGCTACAATCAGTTGTTCCCAAAAGAACCAATGGGCAAAAATGTACTTCTGCAGAAATTCTCGTAGACCAACTTCAATTTTGAAACTCCCATTGTATCTCCTTGTGATACGGACATCTACTTACGTACAAGCTTGTGGTCAATCTTTTTTATTGTTGATGCCATGTTTACAAGTTCAATCTATTAAATAGATATTAGTTAAACACTTAACATATCACTCTTAGTTATTTTGTTGGAGATAACACATTTCATAATAGGAGTTCCTTTGCAATCAAATGTAGGCACACATCCTGAGTTACAATGAAACCGAGCAAGTTGTTAAACCATGGGAAACAAGACAACTATGTCTACTGAGTAATAAAATTCCGAGGAATGATGACCCACAAGTATAGGGGATCAATCATAGTCCTTTCGATAAGTAAGAGTGTTGAACCCAGCGAGGAGTAGAAGGAAATGATAAGCGATTTTAAGCAAGATATTCTCTGCAAGTACTGAAAGTAGCGATAGTAACAAATGCGCAACAAGGTGGCCCAATTCTTTTTATAGCAAAGGACAAGCCGGGAATTTCTCTTATATAAAGCAAAGTGCTCTCGAGCACACATGAGAATTATCGTCTGGTCACGTTCATCAGGTTTAGTTGATTCACGTTTGTTACTTTGATAATTTGATATGTGGGCGGACCGCTGCTTGGGTGATGTTCTTACTTGAACAAGCAACCCAGTTATGATTACCCCCTCCCGCAAGCATACGCAACTACAGAATAAGAACTAAGATCAATCTAACCCTATCATGAAATATATGGATCCAAATCAGCCCCTTATGGAATAACGCATAAACTAGGGTTTAAGCTTATGTCACCCTAGCAACCCACCATCTACTTATTACTCCACCATGCCTTCTCTTAGGCCCAAGTATGGTGAAGTGTCATGTAGTCGTCGTTTACATGACACCACTAAAGGAAGCAACAACATACATATCATCAAAATATTGAACGAATACCAACTTCACATGACTACTTATAATAGGACTTCTCCCGTGTCCTCAAGAACAAAAGTAACTACTCACAAATCATATTCATGTTCAATATCAAGATCAGAGGGGTATTGAATATGTGTAAAAATATGAACATTTCATAATCCACCAAATAAACCAACTAGCATCAACTACAAGATGTAATCAACACTACTAGCAACCCACATGTACCAATCTAAGATTTTGGGACAAAGATTGAATACAAGAGATGAACTAGGGTTTGAGATGAGATGGTGCTAGTGAAGAGGTTGATGAAGATTGGTCCTCCCGCGATGAGAGGATCGTTGGTGATGTCGATGGCTTCGATTTCCCCCTCTTGGAGGGAAGTACCCCCGGCGGAATCGCTCCGCCGGAGAGTAAAAGTGCTCCTGCCCAGGTTCCGCCTTGAGACGATGACGCTTCGTCCCGAAAGTATTGTCTTATTTTTTTTTCTAGGTCAAAACCCCTCATATAGCAGAAGAAGGGCACCGGAGGCCAGTTGTAGGCCCCACAATGCATCAGGGCATGCCTAGGGGGTGGTCGCGCCCTATTGCCTTGTGGGCAACTGGTGGGCCCCCTCTGGTATTCCTTGCTCCAGTAATTTTATATATTAAAAAAAATCTCCGTAGAGTTTCAGGTCATTTGGAGCTCTGTAGAATAGGTATCTGTGCTGTAGCCTTTTCAGGTCCAAAATTCTAGCTGTCGGTAATCTCCCTTTCCATGTAAAGCTTGCAAATTAAGAGATAAAAGGCATTATAATTGCATCATAAAGTGGAATAATGACCAAAAAATATAAATAACGGTAGGAAAAACATGGTGCAAAATGGACGTATCAAGTAACATAAGCAACTTAACTGAAAGGAACAAGTCTCCATTCTACACTGGAAATAAGTGGGGACTATCTCTCAATGACCACCTTTTTAGTTCTAACACAAACCCTCACCCAATTGGCACATTGTTTGGAGAACCTTCCTTTGATATTTTCAAAGATTTTCTTCCAAATACAAATGCTAGAACTTCTCCAAACTACCATCCAAGCTCTTCAAGACAGAAACCAAGCTCTTCATACTCAAGTCCTATTCACAAAATACCACTAACATCTAGTTTTGGTAGTATGCAACAATTACCAATAGTACAATGAGATTCTCCTTTTTCTGATACAATTATGTTTCAGGCACTTGACTAGTTTGGAAAAATAATCCCTAATAGCTCCGTTTCAGTCAACGGAACTGCTAAAGGGAGTTTCAAAATGTCCAACTCATTTTGCAACACAGTGGGATTACTTGTGCAAAATTTTTCTTCTCTACATCTAGCGAGAATGAGTTGTACAATACTTTTTGGTTTCCTAGATGGGAAAACTTGAATTCAGGCATAATCTTTGTATTCACAACACGTTCAAATGTAACACTTTTTTTGCAGTTACATAGTGTTCATCTTTTCCCCTTCCCCTCTTGTAAAGATTTAATCCATTTCATCCTACAACGCTCATATGTTTCAACTAGGAAAAGGATAGGTGGATCAAGAACACTAACGCTATCTTTGATGGATGGAGGACAGATGCATAAGTGTGTGATGGATTGTTTCTTAGAACTTATATGTGTAATCAATATATGCGAGACAAAAATTGTGAAGTCATCCCTAATGAAGTTCTCACTTACATACTGGATTTTGACTTGGCAATAAGTTCTTTTTTTACTTCAATGGTTCTTCTTCTGTTGTATTCCTAGTTTGCATTCTAACACTCTTACAGTCACACCAAATTGTTGCAGACACTACTAGTGAATCCAAGTTTGGACCATTGTCAGCATAAAACTACTTTCATAGAGGGTGATGTTGGTTCCATGCTAGATAGGGCTGGTTTGGTGAGCTTTTCAAACACAACCATCACCATAACAGACTTGGTTTTGCCCTACTATTATTTTTTGTCAATCACACCTTCCCTCAATTCTTTGCATAAACAAGTATGTGCTCCTTTCCTAATACAGAAACAATCCACTATGCAAACTACTTGGTTCCTGATTGCGACAAATTTTATTGAGAGGAGCTTCGATGTACTAAATCCAGATTATAATACAGAAAAAATTCTATCTACAACTTCAGTTGTAGTATGCAATTTCAAGATTATTTTCCTTGCAAGCTATCCTCATTTTCCTTTCTTCAACATTTGAGATATTGGAATAAGACATGCGCAAGCACCAAAGTTGGAAACTTAGGTTTACCTTCTTCTTATTCAGAGACCAATAGTCCCTCGCTGTTATTTAAGTTGATTTCTTCATCCAAGTACGATTGCTATACTAACATTTCTTATTCTACAACATGGAAATTCAGTTGATTAGGGTATTTATGTCTCAAAATATATGTCAACTTACAATGGAATCCACACATATTTTTTCAAATGTCTGGACCATCCTTTCTTGTCATTCAATTTCCTACTACAAGTGTTTTGTCGTAAGCTTTTGAAATTATTCCTTGATGTCTTTCTAGTGATAGTTTTACTTGTTCAATTGATTTCTCAAGAAAGGGATTCTTAAATATTTTTGAGAAAGCAAGCAGGTTACTCAAGTTTCAATTTACTTCTTGCTTCTTCCTTCGCATATTTTCTATAGCTGGATTTGCAAGCATTAGGAGAAAAGTTTGTCTTTCAATTGGTGACAAACAAGTACAACAAACTTAAACTACCATGTGTCTAGGAATTCCTAGGTAATTATGTAAGTTTATTGTCTATTCACTCCCTTTTGCATTGAAATTCCCAATCAAATAATTTTCAACAAAATTGGTATACCTTTGTACTCATGTTCTTTTCTTGTGAAATGCAAGCAACGCAACTTAACAACCAAACAAGAACAATTGACCAAACATGGACGGATCAAACCGACTAAAAAAAGAATTAATAGTTGAATTGAACAAGAAATTAGGATCTTACCAATCACTTCCGCCATCCAACATTCAGAAACTAAACAAGAATCATGCCTTGAACAATTTAAATGAACTTAGAGTTTCTGGAATGGATGAATTCATCGTTCACTATTTTTTATATTCTCTTTTATGCTCTTACTTTAATGAACTGAAAGATCTTAGAAATGAAACTACATCACATCATAATCAATGTTTGCAAATAGCTTGTAGCTTTGTTTATTTTTGTACTTACAACTCTTTACAAAATAAACATTTTTGTATCGAAAAAACTAACATTTCCAAACTACTTGTTGAACAATTTTTCGAATAAGTAATGAACATTTTCCCAAGACATTGAATAATTAAAATTTCATAATATTTATTGACCATTTAAAACTTAGGCAATGAGTTTTGTCCATAAACCAATAAGACAGGAAGAAATCCTTACCATAATTGAAGGAATAAGAAGAAAAAGAACGAACGAATGAAGAAAGAACCAAAAAAAAGAAGAAGTTACAACTAAAAAAAGGGATAATGCTATTTGGCGCTTCATGCGCCCGATTAGTGCTTTCAGTAAGCAGTGCTCATGTTCCATTCATGGGTTTCTAAACAGGCCGGCCCATAGTTCCCTTCTTCCAGCGGTTTTGTTTGGCTGATTCTTAGATTTTTTTGGGGCTTAGGTTTACCTGCTTTTTCTATTTCTATTTTTTTATTTTCATTTTAATTTTTCATTTTCTTTTCCCTTTCCTTTCTTTTTCATGTTTTCAAATTCATGAATTTTTTTAAGCGCTAACTCTTTTCAATTTTTTGAACATTTACAAGTCCATGAACTTATTCCCAAAATTTGAATATTTTCAAACAATGTACTTTTCAAACCGTGATTTTTTCCAAACAAATATTTTTAAAAAAATCACGAACTTTTTGAAACCATGTATATTTTCATCCTTTTTTCAAAATTCACATACATTTTTCAAATTTATGAACTTTGTCAAATTGATGAATGTTTTCAAATTTGTGAACTTGCGCAAACTGTGAGCTTTCTCGAATCCGTGAGCATTTTTCAAATTCAGGAAAATTTTCAAATCCTTGAACGTCTTTCAAATCTATGAATTTTTTCGAAAGTGCGAACTTTTCAAATCCCTGAACATTTGTCAAATCCATGAACTATGTTCAAATTTGTGAACTTTAGATCTGTGAACATTTTTCTAATAAGCGAAGCTTTTCAAATTCATGAACTTTTTCAAATCCGCAGACATTTTTCAAATCTGTGAACTTTTTTCAAACCGCAAAGTTTTCAATCTATGAACTTTTTAAAATCTGTGAACTATATTCAAATTATTGAACCTTTTCAAATCCATGTTTTTTCCTAACCACAATTTCAAATCCACAAACGTGTTTCATATTTACAAACCTTTTTCAAACACGTAAATTTATTAAATTTTGTGATCTTTTTAAATCCGTGAACTTTTTTCAAATCCACAAACTTTTTCTCAAACTGACAAACTTTTTCTCACATTATTTTAAAAAATGGAAAAAATAATCACATCTATGTTTTTTTTAAAAGCCAATGCTTACCGGTCAAAGGTTGACATGTCAATTGTTCACTGGTCAACCGTGAATCGAGGGAACCTAGCGTTGTGCAAGCGAACGAAGGGGTGATTGCCGTGCGAGCGAAATAAGCGGCAAGCTAGGAATTAGCGTGTTTATTGGTCCGGCCCAACTAACCGACTACGTGTGTGCCAGTGTCCGACGATTAGGACCCAAAAAAGGGCAACTGGTCTTGCCCAATAGAAACTCCCTTGAGGCGAGATGAGATTGTGTCGCACTCAGGATGAGTGACAGCCACGCCCATTCATTTGCTCATATTCCACGGACGCGGCTACATCTCACGAGTAGCAAGACGATAGCTCGCGTCGTCTCTAGGGGATGCTTTAGTGAGCTGGCCTAGTACTGACATGTTTTAGCCTTCATTCGTTCGTCTAAAAAAAAGTTACCTTCATCCATTACCGTTTCGTTCATTTTTTTCCTTTTTCTTTATATTTTTTAAAAGACATTAAAACATATATTACAAAAATCATCAACTTAAAATTTAAAAGCGTCCATCACACATTTATAAAAAGTTCATGTAGTATAAAAAAATGCTCCTGCAACTTTAAGAAAATGTTGATAGAGTTCACAAATTCGCAACTTTCCTCGTGTGCTTAGTTACCTACTTTTTTCTTCCTGATTGAGATATAACAATAACCAACGTGAATTTGTTTGTCTTCTTTTGTTTTTGTTTTTTTGGTTAGATGGGTTTTCTTCTGTTTTTTCTCTTTCTTTTTATTTTTTATTTTCGTTTTTCAAAATTCGCAACTTTTTTCAAAAATAGTGAACTTTCTCTTAAATTCGTTAACTTTTCAAATTCGTGAACATTTTCTTAAATTCAAGAACTTTGTTTTCAAATCCGTAAACTTATTTCCAAACCCGATAAAAAAATCAAACAGCTAACTCTTTTCAGCTTATATGAATTTTTTCTAAACCTACTAACTTTTTTCAAATCATTATGTTTTTCAAAATTGACAAACTTTTTGCTAATTTGTGATTTTTTATTTTAAATTTGATGAACCTTTTTTTGAAAATTGATGACCTTTTTCAATTTTCCTATTCCTTTTTTCTCAAAATTGTTTTCTAAACTGTTGAACATTTTGCAAAATGGTTGAACTTGTTTCAAAACTGATGACCTTTTTTTAGAATTCATGGACTTTTTCAAAATATGATGAAGTTTGTTCCAAATGGGTGACCTTTTTTAGTTTTGTTAAATCCACTAAAATTTTCAAATCCATGTATGTTTTTCAGTCTATGAACTTTTTAAAAACCCATGAGCTTTTTTTCCAAATCATGAATTGTTTTCAAATTCGTAACTTTTTAGATCCATATTTGTTTTTTAAAGTCAATTGGCGAGTGAACCGATCGTACGACGGTCATTGTGCGAGGAAAGGAAAGGGGTGGAACGAGCGAACGAAAGGAGGATCGAACAACCAACTCGCTTGCTGGCCGGCCAATTCGAGGTGGCTGCGTGAGCGCCAGTTTAGCTAGCTGGTGCCTTAAGTGCCAATTAGGAGGGGAAATTCCTATTTGATGCATTTTGCGTCATACTATCGAGGCGCCACACACCCTTGGACTATAATTCAGGCGGTCTTTTTATACGTCTTTTATTGTTTCTCTTCTTCCTTCCTCTTTCTTTCGAATCCACACGGAACCCGACTAGTGCACGGTTGTTTCATCTCCCCCTTCCTTCCTCTTGCGACGGATCCTTTCCTCCCGCGCGTGATGGATCCTCTCTATTTCCGTCGATTCCTCTGCTTCTTCCTCTCATTTCTTCTTGCTCTGCTCCTTCATTTGTATCGAGTCGGTAGGGGCTTTGTGAAGGAAATATGCCCTAGAGGCAATAATAACGTTGTTATTTATATTTCCTTATATCATGATAAATGTTTATTATTCATGCTAGAATTGTATTAACCGGAAACTTAGTACATGTGTGAATACATAGACAAACAGAGTGTCCCTATTATGCCTATACTAGACTAGCTCATTAATCAAAGTTGGTTATGTTTCCTAGCCATAGACATGTGTTGTCATTTGATGAACGGGATCACATCATTAGAGAATGATGTGATGGAAAAAACCCATCCGTTAGCTTAGCACTATGATCATCTAGTTTATTGCTATTGCTTTCTTCATGACTTATACATGTTCCTATGACTATGAGATTATGCAACTCCCGAATACCGGAGGAACACCTTATGTGCTATCAAACGTCACAACGTAACTGAGTGATTATAAAGATGCTCTACAGGTGTCTCCGATGGTGTTTGTTGAGTTGGCATAGATCGAGATTAGGATTTGTCACTCCGTGTATCGGAGAGGTATCTCTGGGCCCTCTCGGTAATGCACATCACTATGAGCCTTGCAAGCAATGTGACGAATGGGTTAGTCATGGGATGATGCATTACGGAACGACTAAAGAGACTTGCCGGTGACGAGATTGAAGTAGTTATGATGATATCGACGATCGAATCTCGGGCAAGTAACATACCGATGACAAAGGGAACAACACATGTTGTTATGCGGTCTGACCGATAAAGATCTTCGTAGAATATGTAGGACCAATATGAGCATCCAGGTTCCTCTATTGGTTATTTACCAGAGATGAGTCTCGATCATGTCTACATAGTTCTCGAACCCGTAGGGTCCGCACGCTTAACATTCGATGACGATATGTATTATGAGTTGTGTGATTTGATGTACCGAAGGTTGTTTGGAGTCCCAGATGTGATCACGGACATGACAAGGAGTCTCAAAATGGTCGAGACATAAAGATTCATATATTGGAAGGCTACATTCGGACACCGGAATTGTTTGGGTCGTTTCGGAGTACCGGGGGTTACCGGAACCCCCTCCGGGAAGTTATTGGGCCTTATGGGCCTAGTGGTGGAAGAGAGGAGGCAGGCCAAGAGGTGGTGTGCGCCCCCTAGCCCGAACCGAATTGGACTAGGGTTAGGGGGGCCGCCCCCTTCCCTTCTCTTCTTCCTCTCCTTCCTTCTTCTCCTACTTGGACTAGGAAAGGGGGAAACCTACTCCTACTAGGAGTAGGAATCCCCCCCTTGGGCGCGCCCCTTGAGGCCGGCCCTCCTCCTCCCCTCCTTTATATACGGGGAAGGGGAGCACCGCATAGACACACAAGTTGATATTTAGCCGTCTGCGGTGCCCCCCTCCACAGTTTTCCACCTCGGTCATATTATCGTAGTGCTTAGGCGATGCCCTGCGTCGGTAACTTTATCATCACCGTCACCACGCCGTCATGCTGACGGAACTCACCCTCGGCCTCAGCTGGATCAAGAGTACGAGGGATGTCACCGAGCTGAACGTGTGCAGATCGCGGAGGTGTCGTGCGTTCAGTACTTGATCGGTTGGATCGCGAAGACGTTCGACTATATCAACTGCGTTACTAAACGCTTCCGCTTTCGGTCTATGAGGGTACATAGGCACATTCTCCCCTCTCGTTGCTATGTATCTCCTAGATAGATCTTGCGTGATCGTAGGAATTTTTTTGAAATACTGCATTCCCCAACAATGGCATCAGAGCCAGGTCTATGCGTAGATGTTATATGCACGAGTAGAACACAAAGAGTTGTGGGCGATAATAGTCATACTGCTTACCAGCATGTCATACTTTGATTCGGCGGTGTTGTTGGATGAAGCGGCAGATACGTCTCCAACGTATCTACTTTTTCTCAAGCTTTTCCTCTTGTTTTAGACTCTAATTTTCATGATTTCAATGGAACTAACCCCGGACTGACGCTGTTTTCAGCAGAACTACCATGGTGTTGTTTTTGTGCAGAAATAAAAGTTCTCGGAATGGAAAGAAACTTTGCGAGGATTTTTTATACCAATAATAAGAATTTCTGGAGCCAAGACCCACCAGAGAGGGGCCCCTGGGTGGGCACAACCCACCAGGGCACGCCCCCCTCTCCTGGCACGCCCAGGTGGGTTGTAGCCACCTGGTGGCCCCGCTGATGACCCTCCTGATACTATAAAATCACATTATTCCAGAAAAAATCAGGGAGAAAGAATTATCACGATCCATGAGACGGAGCCGCCGCCAAGCCCTGTTCTTCCTCGGGAGGGCAGATCTGGAGTCTGTTTGGGGCTTCGGAGAGGGGGATCTTCATTCCTCGTCATCACCAACCCTTCTCCATCGCCAATTCCATGATGCTCCCCACCGGGAGTGAGTAATTTCTTCGTAGGCTCGCTGGTCGGTGAGGAGTTGGATGAGATTCATCATGTAATTGAGTTAGTTTTGTTAGGGCCCGATCCCTAGTATCTACTATGTTCTTAGATTGATGTTGCTATGACTTTGCTATGCTTAATGCTTGTCACTTTGGGCCCGGGTGCCATGATTTCAGATCTGAACCGTTTATGAATTCATCTTGATATCCATGTTTTAGTTCCGATCTTGCAAGTTATAGTCACATACTACGGTTATGATCCGACAACCTCAGAGTGACAACAACCGGGCCCACTCTCGGTGATGACCGTAGTTTCAGGAGTTCATGTATTCACTATGTGTTAATGCTTTGTTCCGGTTCTCTATTAAAAGGAGGCCTTAATATCCCTTAGTTTCCAATATGGACCCTGCTGCCATGGGAGGGTAGGACAAAATATGTCATGCAAGTTCTTTTAATAAAGCGCGTATGACTATTTACGGAATACATTCCTACATTATATCGATGAACTGGAGCTAGTGCTGTATCGCCCTAGGTTATAACGGTCACATGATGAATAACATTCAACAAGTCACCGATCCAATGCATACGAATTTATCATTATTGATCTTGCTGCATTACTATTGCTATCATCACTGTTACACTTGCTACAAATTACTGCTATCACTGTTACTGTTACCGTTATTGCTGTCACTACTATCAAAACTATCAAACTACTTTGCTACTGATCATATTGCCGCACAGAATTAATCTCCAGGTGTGGTTGAATTGACAACTCAGCTGGTAATACCTTCAAATATTATTTGGCTCCCCTTGTGTCAAATCTACAAATTTGGGTTGAATACTCTACCCTCGAAAACTGTTGCCATCCCCTATACTTGTGGGTTATCAAGACCTTTTTCTGGCGCCGTTGCCGGGGAGCATAGCTATATTTGTTTAGTCACTTGGGATTATTATCATATTATCACTATGAAGAAACTTAAGGATGCTAAGACTAAGATATTTCCCTCGAGGATGAGGGGAGGTAAGGAACTGCCATCTAGTTCTGCTTTGGATTCACCTTCTGTTATAAGTAAACTTGCAACACCACCACATGCTATTAATTCTGATATGTCTCAAGTTATTGATGATGCTACTTCTACTATGAATGATGCTTATGATGATGATGATGTGCTTGATAATGATGATGTGCCACTTGGTGATTTTCTTGATGAACAAATTGTTAGAGTTATACAACATGATGTTGTTGAATCTGATGATGAGCTTGAAACTGAAATTCCTGAAACGCCTGCTAGAACTAGCCTTGCTAGATATGAATTGCTTAAGGTACCGGAAGGTTATGTTATGAGTGAAGAAGCAACTAGAGATATTCTTTCTTGCAATGATAGAGATGATCTAGAGAAATTATTATGCAAGTATAAAGAAAAATCTCTGAATGCTGGAATGAAATGTGATCCTAAGTTTGCTACTTCACCTATCTGTACTGATGATAAGGATTATGAATTCTCTGTCGACCCAAAGTTAATTACTTTGGTTGAATCTGATCCTTTCCATGGTTATGAAACTGAAACTATTGTGGCACATCTTACTAAGTTGAATGACATAGCCACCCTTTTTACTCATGATGAGAAAACTCGCTATTACTTTATTCTAAAGTTATTTCCTTTCTCATTAAAGGGTGACGCTAAAGCTTGGTACAATACTCTTGCTCCTGGTTGTGTGCGTAGTCCCCAGGATATGATTTATTACTTCTTTGAAAAATATTTTCCTGCTCATATGAAACAAGCTGCCTTACAGGAAATATTTAAACAAGCTGAGGAATTATTGAATAACATATTGAAAAATTATTATGATTGGACTATTTTTGAACTACCGCCTGAACCCACTCCGAAAAAGAGGGGTATATTATATCTCAGTCCTGAAGATATGCAAGAGGCAAAGAAGTCTATGAAGGAAACATGTATTAAAAGTGAGGATGTTAAAAATTAACCTCCTATTGAAGAAATACATGGGCTTAATACACCACCAATGCCTAAGGTGGTAGAGGTCAATTCTCTTATGAAGTTCAGTGATAATGATAATCCTCACAATATGCATCCTAGTCAATCCTTTATGAGTTTGAAAACTACATTAGAAAACAAGATCACTTCAATGCAAATGTTATGAAACAATTGAAATATAATTATGATATGATTGCTCGCTTGAGTGACTTGTTATTTAGAATCTCAAATGATGTTAGAGGTGTTCGAAAACATGCTTCTATGGTTCAAACTCAATTTGAACAAGTTGCTAAATCACAAAGAGAATTACTTGATGAAATGAATCATAATAGACATGACTTTGCTGTTAGAGTTGCAACTAGAGGAGGTAAAATGACTCAGGAACCACTTTATCCCGAGGGACACCCAAAAAGAATAGAACAAGATTCACAAAGAAACAACACTAGTGCACCTAGTCCTTCTAGAAAGAAAAGGAAAAATAAAAATGATAGGACTTTGCACACTTCTAATGAACCTGAAATAGAGAAACCTCCTGATAATGAAAATGAAACTTCTATCTCTGATGCTGAAACTCAATCTGGTAATGAACACTCACCTAGTGATAATGAAAAAGATAATGATGAGGTTCATGAAGACACTCAACCAAATGATAAAGAACCAGATAATGATGTGGAGATAGAACCACCTGTTGATCTTGATAACCCACAAGCTAAAAATAAAAGGTATGATAAAAGTGACTTCATTGCTAGAGAACACGGTAAAGAAAGAGAACCGTGGGTTCAAAAATGTATGCCTTTTCAACCCAAGTTAACTAAAAGGAATGATGATGAAGAATTTGAACGCTTTGCTGAAATGATGAGGCCAGTCTTTTTGCGTACATGCTTGACTGATATACTTAAAATGCCTCCTTATGCAAAGTATATGAAAGATATCATCACAAATAAGAAAAAAAAACTGGAAGCTGAAATCTCCACTATGCTTGCTAATTACACTTTTAAAGATGGAGTACCTAAAAAACTTGGAGATCCGGGAATACCAACTATACCTTGCTCTATCAAAAAGGATTATGTGAAAACTGCTTTGTGTGATTTAGGAGCTGGTGTTAGTGTTATGCCTTTCTCTTTATATAAAAGACTTGACTTGAATAAACTCACACCTACTGAAATATCTTTGCAAATGGTGATAAATCAACTGCCATACCTATCGGTATCTGTGAGGATGTGCCCGTTGTTGTTGCTAATGTTACTATTTTGACTGACTTTGTTATACTTGAGATGCCCGAGGACGACAACATGTCGATTATCCTTGGTAGACCCTTCTTGAACACTGCAGGGGATGTTATTGATTGCAATAAAAGCAAGGTCACCTTTTATATCAATGGTAATGAGCATACAGTGCACTTTCTGAAGAAACAATTCCAAGTGAATGGTATTAATGTTATTGAAAAATCTCTGACAATCACTATTGGAAGTTTTCAAATACCTCTACCTACTGTCAAAAAAAATATGAAATGCTTATTGTTAGGGAAATGCATATCCCCATTGAGGTAACTTAGTGATTTACGAAAGTTCTTCGGTTTCATACTAATCGAAAGTGGTTATTAATAAGACTTGATCAACCTTATTAATGAATCATTTTTCAACGGTATGAAGTTGATGAATTTAGTAAGCACTACTTTCTGTCCCCACTTTTTATTCTTTGTTTTTATTAGTTAAATAAAATAAATGCCATGTTTTGTCTATTTTCTGAATTTCCTATGCAATAAAAAAATGTCCCAAAAATAAAAGTTCTCAAAATGCCCTGAAAATTTTATATGATTTTTCCTGAATATTTAAGAAATTTTGGTGCAAAATAGGGGGGTGCACCAGGTGGGCACAACCCACCTGGGCACACCAGCACCCCTTGGCGCACCCTAGGGGTTGTGGTCCCCATGTGGGCCCCCTCACTTATCTCTTTAGCCCATATTGTCACCTACCTCCAAAAAATCACTCTTGCTCTCTCTCCCGTGTTCTTGAGCTCAAACCCACGGATTTCGATCTCTTTGCTCGAAGCTCCATTTCCAAAACTATTTCGGGGGATTGTTGCTTGGTATGTGACTCCACCATTTGTCCAATTAGTTTTTGTTTTAGTGGTTTATACTTTGAATAAATTGTTACTCTTGGTGCTGTTGTAGATGTGCTTGCATGTTCAATTCTTAGTGTTCTAAGTAGTTTGAATGCTTGCTATGGCCTCTATGTATCCCTATGAGTAGTTGCTATTAGTTTTGTGAAGTTTTGCTGGAAAAAATTTGTGAACTAAAAATTCATATTTTTGTTCATAGGAAAAATTGTACGCGAACATGAATATCTTCAGGAAATATGGCTCTAAGAAGAACTCCAAGGGTGTTATTGGGGAGTCTTCTGACAGTGATCTCCGCCCTCGGAGGTTGGCGGAGGTACGGTAGTGCGAATGGCCGCACACCCCATTCCTACAAGAGGCTGGAATTCATGAGGAGTTCATGCAATATATTGCCAATGTCGGTCTCACCGACTTCATCGCAGATGAGTGTGACCAACACCAAATCCTCACAAACATGTTTGTTCAAAGTTTTACTTCCCTGCCTAGAAATAGTCCTCCTGAAGTGAGCTTTGACTTATATGCTGAAAACCATCAGATAGCACTTACTGAGTTTTGTAATATATGCATGATCCCTTCTGATGGGAGCCTGGCTGAGACTAGGCCGACTGAGTTTGAGGACTTCTGTTGCACTTTGACAGTGGGTGATGAGAGGAGAGTGTCAGCCATCACTACCGGTGGCTACATTTTCCTGCTGTTCGTTACTTTTCATATTTCATTACCAAATGCTTGCTTGCTAGGGAGAAGGTGGGTGCATTTAGTTGACCAGACCTTGCTGTTTTACGTCATGCACTTGAGGGTGACAACACGTATAGCTTGGGAGCTATCGTGGCTCATCGCCTGCACCTTAATAAATCCCATGGTAAAATACATGGTGGGATTTTTGCTACTCGGTTGGCGGCTCACTTTGAGGTTGAGTTGCGCCCTCATGATTACCCTCTGACCAAGGTTTACCTAGACCAGGCAGCCATGTATCACCATCACATTCTTGCATATGATCGTCCTGATGTTGCCATTCCTTATAACCTGGTCTATAACATTGACACTCGTGATGTTATCCCCTTGCGCGTACCTGCTTTGTTTGATTCTGTTGCTAGGGGCGGATACCGGATTATGCCTGCACACATCTTCACCTACTGTAACGCTCACGCTGCTGCAGAGGCTGCACAGGCACCTCCGCAGTGGGATCAGTGGATGCCCGCTCCTCAGGATCCCTACTACCCTCCAGGCTACTGATCGATTACCAACTTAGGCCAAAAGCCTAAGCTTGGGGGAGTACGTGTTTCTCACCGACATTATATTCATGCTCACATATCATTCTATCTGTCGGTGTTCACACTTTTTCATTGTATCATCCATGCTTAGATTTATTTTTCTTGCTTTCTTCTTGTGTGTTTAAAAAACTTTAGAAAAAACAAAAAAAATTAGTTGTATTAATTTACTTTCTATGCATGCTTAGTAGTAGTACTAAAAGAAAACCCAAAAAGATTTCCTTGTTCTTCTTTTGCTTGTTGGGAGCTTTCCCGTGTAAATAGTTTTTCTCGTTTTTACCCTTATGTGCTTGCTAAAGAAAACGAAAAACTCCAAAAATATTTTACTGTGTCTCTCTGAATTTCTTTTCTTTTTATTCGAGTTGTACCGAGGAGAAGACCACGATGAAAATGTTGAGTGGCTCTCATATGAATAACTTTTGAACTAATAAGAGCCCATTTTACCTTGTATTCTCCTGTTGAATAAAATGTTTTGCAGATTCCAGCTTAGTCCATGGCACTCTTGCACTATTATTATTTTCATATCATTCGGTCGTGCAAGTGAAAGGCAATAATGACAATATTCAATGAGCTGGCCATGGCAAGGAGAAACTGGTATGAACTCGACTTGTTCTATCTGTGTAAATATGTTTAACCTAGTATCCAGGCTTCAACCCATTATGATTAAACATGTTTGCAATGACAATTAGAGATTGTAGTTTCTCATGCCATGCATAAGTAGCTGGGAGTGGATAATGATTTATCATGGATATCAACATAGCGTTAAAATGATTGTGATGTAGTATGATGATATGGTATCCTCCTCTGAATGTTTGAGTGGCTTGACTTGGTACATGTTCATGCATGTAGTTGAATCAAAACCAACATAGCCTCTATAATATTTATGTTCATGGTGATCATATCCTACTCATGCTAGTGTCCAATGTTACTTATGCATAATGCCTGGTTATGATCGTTGTTGCTCTCTAGCTGGCCGCTTCCCAATCTTAAATTACTAGCCTTCGCCTGTACTAAGTGGGAATTCTGCTTGTACATCAAAAACCTTGAACCCAAAGTTATTCCAGATGAGTCCACCATACCTACCTATATACGGTATTACCCTGTCGTCCTAAGTAAATTTGCATGTGCTGCCTCTAAAAACTTATAAAACTTATCTGTTTTGTGTGCCTGGATCATTCATGGAATGACGGGAGGTGGTCGATATCTTCTGTGCTAAGCGGGTTATTCTCAGGTCAAGTGTTTATTCACTCACCATCGCACAAGAAAATGGGCGGTAATAGGGATGCCCAGTCCCAAACTGCAAACATGAAAAAGAGTTCATCTCTGAAATAATTAAACAAAAACTCCCAATGGAGTCAAAACCTTTATTTTTACCGCTTGGGAACCGCCACTAGCGTGCATAGCATGGAAGATGTTGATAACTGATGGTTGTGAAGTGAATGAGAAGGGTGCATGTCTCAAAATTTCATTTATCTCTGTCTTAAAAATTGAGCTCTGGCACCTCTGCAAATCACTGCTTCCCTCTACGAAGGGACCTTCTATTTCCTTTTATGTTGTGTCATCACCTTCTATACACAAGCGCCAGAAACTGAGTAGAGCACAACGATCATGATTTATGCATTGTGTATAGCTAATGTTGGGTGCACCATGACTGGATCTTTTCTACCATGAATTACAATGTTTAGTCGCTGCTTGAACTTCGGAGGTGCTATGTATTTATGTTTTGCGGTCTCAGAAAGGGCTAGCAAGATACCATTATTGTCATATTATATCATGTTGTTTTGACAATGTGTTGCTGTTTGAGATATCTTATTATTGCTCGCTAGCTGATTATGTCGTTGATATGAATCATTATAATCTTTAAGAGTTATTGTTGACATGGTTAGTTATAATGTTGGCTGAAAACCTAGGTGTTGTTTAAGCTTATTTATGCAAACAAGAGCAAAAGAGTTTGTAAAAGTTTTTCTTTCTCTCTTTCAGTTTATCAACTGAATTCCTTGAGAACAAGCAAAGGTTTAAGCTTGGGGGAGTTGATACGTCTCCAATGTATCTACTTTTTCTCATGATGTTCCTCTTGTTTTGGACTCTAATTTGCATGATTTGAATGAAACTAACCCCGGACTGATGCTGTTTTCAGCAGAACTACCATGGTGTTGTTTTTGTGCATAAATAAAAGTTCTCAGAATGGAACGAAACTTTACGAGGATTTTTTATACCAATAATAAGAATTTCTGGAGCGAAGACCCACCAAAGAGGGGCCCCTAGGTGGGCACAACCCACCAGGGTGCGCCCCCTCCTAGTGCCCAGGTGGGTTGTACCCACCTGGTGTCCCTGCTGATGACCCCCCTGATACTATAAAATCACATTGTTCCAGAAAAAAATCAGGGAGAAAGAATTATCGTGATCCACGAGACGGAGCCGCCGCCAAGCTCTGTTCTTCCCCGGGAGGGCCGATCTAGAGTCTGTTTGGGGCTCCAGAGAGGGGGATTTTCGTTCCTCGTCATCACCAACCCTTCTCCATCGCCAATTCCATGATGCTCCCCACCGGGAGTGAGTAATTCCTTTATAGGCTCGCTGGTCGGTGAGGAGTTGGATGAGATTCATCATGTAACCGAGTTAGTTTTGTTAGGGCCCGATCCCTAGTATCCACTATGTTCTTAGATTGATGTTGCTATGACTTTGCTATGCTTAATGCTTGTCACTTTGGGCCCGGGTGCCATGATTTCAGATCTGAATCGTTTGTGAATTCATCATTATATCCATGTTTTAGATCCGATCTTGCAAGTTATAGTCACCTACTACGGTTATGATCCGACAACCCCGGAGTGACAACAACCGGGCCCACTCTCGGTGATGACCGTAGTTTGAGGAGTTCATGTATTCACTATGTGTTAATGCTTTGTTCCGGTTCTTTATTAAAAGGAGGCCTTAATATCCCTTAGTTTCCAATATGGACCCTGCTGCCACGGGAGGGTAGGACAAAAGATGTCATGCAAGTTCTTTTAATAAAGCACGTATGACTATTTACGGAATACATGCCTACATTATATCAATGAACTGGAGCTAGTGCCGTATCGCCCTAGGTTATAACTCTCACATGATGAATACCATCCAACAAGTCACCGATCCAATGCCTACAAATTTATCCTTATTGATCTTGCTGTGTTACTATTGCTATCATCACTGTTACAATTGCTACAAATTACTGCTATCACTGCTATTGTTACCGTTACTGCTGTCACTACTATCAAAACTATCAAACTACTTTGCTACTGATCATATTGCTGCAGATAATTAATCTCCAGGTGTGGTTGAATTGACAACTCAGCTGCTAATACCTTCAAATATTATTTGGCTCCCCTTGTGTCGAATCTATAAATTTTGGTTGAATACTCTACCCTCAAAAATTGTTGCAATCCCCTATAGCTATGGGTTATCAGCGGTCCAGACCGACATTACATGACCGGGTTCATGAGACTAGTTCTATCGACGTGCTTCGCACACAGGTGGCTAGTGGGTGTCTGTTTCTCCAGCTTTAGTTGAATCAAGTGTGACTACGCCCGGTCCTTGATGAAGGTTAAAATAGCACACTTGACGAAAATTCGTTGTGGTTTTTAATGCATAGGTAAGAACGGTTCTTGCTAAGCCTATAACAGCCATGTAAAACTTGCAACAACAAAGTAGAGGACGTCTAACTTGTTTTTGCAGGGCATGTTGTGATGTGATATGGTCAAGACGTGATTATATAAATTGTTGTATGAGATGATCATGTTTTGTAACAAAGTTATCGGCAACTGGCGGGAGCCATATGGTTGTCGCTTTTATTGTATGAAATGCAATCGCCATGTAATTGCTTTACTTTATCACTAAGCGGTGGCAATAGTCATAGAAGCAATAGTTGGCGAGACGACAACGATGCTACGTTGGAGATCAAGGTGTCAAGCCGGTGACGATGGTGATCATGATGGTGCTCTGGAGATGGAGATCAAAGGCACAAGATGATGATGGCCATATCATATCACTTATATTGATTGCATGTGATGTTTATCCTTTATGCATCTTATTTTGCTTAGTACGGTGGTAGCATTATAAGATGATCTCTCACTAAATTTCAAGGTACAAGTGTTCTCCCTGAGTATGCGTCATTGCTATAGTTTGTCGTGCCGAGACACCACGTGATGATCGGGTGTGATAAGCTCTACGTTCACATACAACGGATGCAAGCCAGTTTTGCACACACAGAATACTCGGTTAAACTTGACGAGCCTAGCATATGCAGATATGGCCTTGGAACACTGAGACCGAAAAGTCGAGCGTGAATCATATAGTAGATATGATCAACATAGTGATGTTCACCATTGAAAACTACTCCATCTCACGTGATGATCGGACATGGTTTAGTTGATATGGATCATGTGATCACTTAGATGATTAGAGGGGATGTCTATCTAAGTGGGAGTTCTTAAGTAATATGATTAATTGAACTTTAATTTATCATGAACTTAGTACCTGATAGTATTTTGCATGTCTATGTTGTTGTAGATAAATGGCCCGTGCTACTGTTCCTTTGAATTTCAATGTGTTCCTAGAGAAAGCTAAGTTGAAAGATGTGGTAGCAACTACACGGACTGGGTCCTTAACTTGAGGATTATCCTCATTGCTGCATAGAAGAATTACGTCCTGGAAGCACCGCTAGGTGCAAAGTCCGCTGCAGGAGCAACATGAGATGTTATGAACGTCTGGCAGAGCAAAGTTGATGACTACTCGATAGTTCAGTGTGCCATGCTTTACGGCTTAGAATCGGGACTTCAACGACATTTTGAACGTAATGGAGCATATGAGATGTTCCAGGAGTTGAAGTTAATATTTCAAGCAAATGTCCAGACTAAGAGATATGAAGTCTCCAATAAGCTCTACAGCTGCAAGATGGAGGAGAATAGTTCTGTCAGTGAATATATACTCAGAATGTCTGGGTACCACAACCACTTGACTCAACTGGGAGTTAATCTTCCTGATGATAGTGTCATTGACAGAGTTCTTCAATCACTGCCACCAAGCTACAAAAGCTTCATGATGAACTATAATATGCAAGGGATGGATAAGACAATTCCTGAGCTCTTTGCAATGCTAAAGGCCGCGGAGGTAGAAATCAAGAAGGAGCATCAAGTGTTGATGGTCAACAAGACCACTAGTTTCAAGAAGAAGGGTAAAGGGAAGAAAGGGAACTTCAAGAAGAACGACAAGCAAGTTGCTGCTCAAGTGAAGAAGCCCAAGTCTGGACCTAAGCCTGAGACTGAGTGCTTCTACTGCAAAGGGACTGGTCACTGGAAGCGGAACTGCCCCAAGTATTTGGCGGATAAGAAGGATAGAAAAGTGATAGGTATATTTGATATACATGCTATTGATGTGCACCTTACTAATGCTCGCAGTAGTGCCTGGGTATTTGATACTGGTTCTGTTGCTTATATTTGCAACTTGAAACAGGGGCTACAGATTAAGCGAAGATTGGCTAAGGATGAGGTGAAGATGCACGTGGGAAATGGTTCCAAAGTCGTTGTGATGGCGGACGGCATGCTACCTTTACATCTAGCTTCGGGATTAGTATTAGACCTGAATAATTGTTATTTTGTGCCAGCGTTAAGCATGAACATTACATCTGGATCTTGTTTGATGTGAGACGGTTATTCATTTAAATCACAGAATAATGGTTGTTCTATTTATATGAGTAATATCTTTTATGGTCACGCACCCTTGATGAGTGGTCTATTTTTATTGAATCTCAATAGTAGTGATACACATATTAATAGTATTGAAGCCAAAAGATATAAATTTAATAATGATAGAGCTAATTATTTGTGGCACTGCCGTTTAGGTCCTATTGGTGTAAAGCGCATGAAGAAACTCCATGCGGATGGGCTTTTGGAATCACTTGATGCTTGCGAACCATGCCTCATGGGCAATATGACTAATACTCCGTTCTCCGGAACAATGGAGCGAGCAACTGACTTGTTGGAAATAATACATACTAATGTATGCGGTCCGATGGGTCTTGATGCTCACGGCGGGTATCTTTATTTTCTGACCTTCACAGATGATTTAAGCAGATATGGGTATATCTACTTGATGAAACATAAGTCTGAAACATTTGAAAAGTTCAAAGAATTTCAGAGTGTAGTGGAAAATCATTGTAATAAGAAAATTAAGTTTCTACGATCTGATCATGGAGGTGAATCTTTGAGTTATGAGTTTGGTCTTCATTATAAACAATGCGAAATAGTTCTGCAATTCATGCCACCTGGAACACCACAACGTAATGGTGTGTCCGAACATCGTAACCGCACTTTATTAGATATGGTGCGATCTATGATGTCTCTTACTGATTTACCGCTATCGTTTTGGGGTTATGCTTTAGAGATGGTTGCATTCACGTTAAATAGGGCACCACCGTAATATGTTGAGATGACACCTTATGAACTGTGGTTTGGCAAGAAACCCAAGTTGTCGTTTCTTAAAGTTTGGGGCTGCGATGCTTATGTGAAAAAGCTTCAACCTGATAAGCTCGAACCAAAATCAGAGAAATGTGTCTTCATAGGATACCCAAAGGAGACTGTTGGGTACACCTTCTATCATAGATCCGAAGGCAAGATATTTGTTGCTAAGGATGGATCCTTTATAGAGAAGGAGTTTCTCTCGAAAGAAGTAAGTGGGAGGAAAGTAGAACTTGATGAGGTAACTGTACCTTCTCCCTTATTGGAAAGTAGTTCATCACAGAAATCAGTTCCAGTGATTCCTACACCAATTAGTGAGGAAGCTAATGATGATGATCATGAAACTTCTGATCAAGTTACTACTGAACCTCGTAGGTCAACCAGAGTAAGATTCGCACCAGAGTGGTACGGTAATCCTGTTCTGGAGGTCATGTTACTTGAGCATAATTAACCTATGAACTATGAGGAAGCGATGATGAGCCTAGATTCCGCAAAATGGCTTGAGGCCATTAAATCTGAGATGAGATCCATGTATGAGAACAAAGTATGGACTTTGGTTGACTTTCCCGATGATCGGCAAGCCATAGAGAATAAATGGATCTTCAAGAAGAAGACTGACGCTGGCGCTGATGGTAATGTTATTGTCTACAAAGCTCGACTTGCTGCGAAAGGTTTTTGACAAGTTCAAGGAGTTGACTATGATGAGACCTTCTCACCCGTAGCGATGCTTAAGTCCGTCCGAATCATGTTAGCAATTACCCCATTTTATGATTATGAAATTTGGTAAATGGATGTCAAAACTGCATTCCTTAATGGATATCTCAAAGAAGAGTTGCATATGATGCAACCAGAAGGTTTTGTCGATCCAAAAGGTGCTAACAAAGTGTTCAAGCTCCAGCGATCCATTTATGGACTGGTGCAAGCATCTCGGAGTTGGAATATACGCTTTGATAGTGTGATCAAAGCATATGGTTTTATACAGACTTTTGGAGAAGCCTGTATTTACAAGAAAGTGAGTGGGAGCTCTGTAGCATTTCTGATATTATATGTGGATGACATATTGTTGATCGGAAATGATACTGAATTTCTGAATAGCATAAAAGCATACTTGAATAAGAATTTTTCAATGAAAGACCTCGGTGAAGCTGCTTATATATTGGGCATCATGATCTATAGAGAGAGATCAAGACGCTTAATTGGACTTTGACAAAGCACATACCTTGATAAAGTTTTGAAGAAGTTCAAAATGGCTCAAGCAAATAAAGGGTTCTTGCCAGTGTTACAAGGTGTGAAGTTGAGTCAGACTCAATGCCCGACCACTGCAAAAGATAGAGAGAAAATGAAAGTCATTCCCTATGCCTCAGCCATAGGTTCTATCATGTATGCCATGCTGTGTACCAGACATGATGTGTGCCTTGCTATTAGTTTAGCAGGGAGGTACCAAAGTAATTCTGGAGTATATAACTAGACAGCGGTATAGAACATCCTGAAATACCTGAAAAGGACTAAGGATATGTTTCTCATTTATGAAGGTGACAAAGAGCTCGTCGTAAATGGTTACGTCGATGCAAGCTTTGACACTCATCCAGACGACTCTAAGTCACAAACCAGATACGTATTTTTATTGAATGGTGGAGCTGTCAGTTGGTGCAGTTCTAAGCAGAGAGTCGTGGCGAGATCTACGTGTGAACGGAATACATAGCTGCTTCGGAAGAAACAAATGAAGGAGTCTAGATGAAGGAGTTCATATCCGATCTAGGTGTAATACCTAGTGCATCGGGCCCAATGAAAATCATTTGTGACAATACTGGTGCAATTGCCTTGGCAAAGGAATCCAGATTTCACAAGAGAACCAAGCACATCAAGAGACGCCTCAGTTCCATCCACGATCAAGTCAAGTTGGGAGACATAGAGATTTGCAAGATACATACGGATCTGAATGTTGCAGACCCGTTGACTAAGCCTCTCTAACGAGCAAAACATGATCAACGCCAAGACTCCATGGGTGTTACAATCATTACTGTGTAATCTAGATTATTGACTCTAGTGCAAGTGGGAGACTGAAGGAAATATGCCCTAGAGGCAATAATAAAGTTGTTATTTATATTTCCTTATATCTTGATAAATGTTTATTATTCATGCTAGAATTGTATTAACCGAAAACTTAGTACATGTGTGAATACATGGACAAACAGAGTGTCCCTAGTATGCCTCTACTAGACTAGCTCGTTAAGCAAAGATGGTTTAGTTTCCTAGCCATAGACATGTGTTTTCATTTGATGAACGGGATCACATCATTAGAGAATGATGTGATGGACAAGACCCATCCGTTAGCTCAGCACTATGATCGTTTAGTTTATTGCTATTGCTTTCTTCATGACTTATACATGTTCCTATGACTATGAGATTATGCAACTCCCGAATACCGTGGGAACACCTTGCGTGCTATCAAATGTGACAACGTAACTGGGTGATTATAAAGACGCTCTACAGGTGTCTCCGATGGTGTTTGTTAAGTTGGCATAGATCGAGATTAGGATTTGTCACTCCGTGTATCGGAGAGGTATCTCTGGGCCCTCTCGGTAATGCACATCACTATGAGCCTTGCAAGCAATGTGACTAATGGGTTAGTCACGGGATGATGCATTACGGAACGAGTAAAGAGACTTGCCGGTGACGAGAGTGAACTAGGTATGATGATACCGACGATCGAATCTCGGGCAAGTAACATACCGATGACAAATGGAACATCATATGTTGTTATGCAGTTTGAACGATAATGATTTTTGTAGAATATGTAGGAACCAATATGAGCATCTAGGTTCCGCTATTGGTTATTTACCGGAGATGAGTCTCGGTCATGTCTACATAGTTATCGAACCCGTAGGGTCCGCACGCTTAACGTTCGATGACGATATGTATTATGAGTTATGTGATTTGATGTACCGAAGGTTGTTCAGAGTCCCGGATGTGATCACGGACATGCCGATGAGTCTCGAAATGGTCGAGACATAAACATTCATATATTGGAAGGCTACATTCGGACACCGGAATTGTTCGGGTCGTTTCGGATAAGTTTCAGAGTACCGGGGGTTACCAGAACCCCCTCCGGGAAGTTATTGGCCCTTATGGGCCTAGTGGTGGAAGAGAGGAGGTAGGCCAAGAGGTGGCGCCCCCCTAGCCCAAACCGAATTGGACTAGGGCTAGGGGGGCCGGCCCCCCTTTCCTTCTCTTCTTCCTGTCCTTCCTTCTTCTCCTACTTGGACTGGGAAAGGGGGAAACCTACTCCTACTAGGAGTAGGAATCCCCCCTTGGGCACGCCCCTTGAGGCCGACCCTCCTCCTCCTCCCCTCCTTTATATACGGGGGAGGGGGGCACCCCATAGACACACAAGTTGATCTTTAGCCGTGTGCGGTGCCCCCTCTAGAGTTTTCCACCTCGGTCATATTGTTGTAGTGCTTAGGCGAAGCCATGCACCGGTGACTTCATCATCACCGTCACCACGTCGTCGTGCTGACGGAACTCACCCTCGGCCTCAGCTGGATCAAGAGTACGAGGGACGTCACCGAGCTGAACATGTGAAGATCGCGGAGGTGCCGTGCGTTCAGTACTTGATCCGTTGGACCGCGAAGACGTTCGACTACATCAACCATGTTACTAAATGCTTCCGCTTTCTGTCTACGAGGGTACGTAGAAACACTCTCCCCTCTCATTTCTATGCATCTCCTAGATAGATCTTGCGTGATCGTTCGAATTTTTTTGAAATACTGCGTTCCCCAACACTCTGGTTCTTCTTCCTTTTTTCTCGGTTTAGTAGTTAGAGTGTCCTGATTTGTTTTAGTTTTGTTAGAAGACGGTGTTCAATGACCAAAGTTTGATGAATAGCCCATCGTTGTTATTCCACCCTCTTTAGTGCGTCTGCGGGAGGTATGCGTTCTAGTTCTTCTCCATCTTCTCACACCTTTTCTGCAAGTCTCGACTGGTAGTTAGGGTTTTCGTGACCTAAATCTGAGGAATAACACTTAAGTTTTTGTGATACTTGCTTGATCTTGTCAGATCCATTTACTTTCCCGTTTGGTTGAGGTATATAACTTAAGCTGAACTTTTTTTTCCTATTTATGGTTGTAGATTTGGTTGAGAACTATTAGATCTTGGTTGTTCAGTAGGGTAGAAGGTAAATCATTACAGCAAGCACGAGGTCAAATATTTTTTTGTTCTAGTGGTTGACAATTTTCTTCACAATCCTTGTGTGGATATGTTATAAAAAAGTGAACAAGCATGTTTGCACTTGTGATGGTTCTCGTGATTTTGTTGTAGTTTGGAAGAAGCACTTGTACTTAGATGCTCTTAATTTTTGTAGCGACCCGATCCCAATGGATCGTAGTCTCTATGCTTAAGTGTCATCCCTGGATCAGTATTGCAGACACACACAGTACTCGAGGATTTATAACAGAGTTCAATCACACTCTTATTACATTGAGTGTCTCATAAAGAGTACTTATTACAATAATATGGCCGAAGGCCATCTAACTAACTTGCGGAAGCATTGAAGATAAATGAGTCCATCCAACTCCATGGAAAAACTGAGTGCATGACAACAACCTATCACACCTTACTCTTAGTCTGAAAATTCTACAACATGATATGTTGCAGCCGTGTAGGTCAGCACATGGAATATGCTGGCAAGACCACACTATAGAGAATAATGATGTAATAAAACTATCACTACATGCATATTTGGCTGGTGGACGCTCTGAGTTTAACATTTGCATAAAGCTAATTTTTTCCTACAGCAAAGGAATATAATTTATTTAACTACCAAATTTATTCCATTATTGAGAAGGTTCCCCCAACTCAATTCCCAAAAGAATATTAATAACCCAACAAACTCATTAAGTAAAGTGATGAGATCAATCAATAATTCAAATAGCAGATACTCAAGCATAAGATGCAAAGGTAAAACCAAATAAAAATATGCAAAGGTAAAACCAAATAAAAAGATCTAAACAGAAAGTTCAAGTGAAGAGCTACGATTTGCAAAAAGAATCGATCAAAACGGAGATACTAAAGTCAGATTACGATCAAAAGAAGTTCAAATTCAAATATATTTGAAACCAAATTTTAAACTTCTAAAAACATGTTTAAGTTAATTATCTGAACATAGGGGATCGTAATGAAGAATTTGGTGTTGGTTTGGTTGGATTTGGACAAACGAGCAAAAAGTAGTGATCATTTAAAGATTAAGGACTAATTTATGATAGAAATAATTACGGATAGGTCCCTGGCCGAAAATAAACAGAAAAAGAAAAATCTATCGGAGGAACGTCAGCTAACAGAGACTAACAAACGAAAACATTCGTTGAAAGATCTAAATGAACGAACGTTCGCTAACTAAACTAACCTAATAATAAACCGGGTATTCTAAAAAAACAACCGAAAACGAAAAACCGGATCGAGGTTCGGTTTATACCGGGTCGGCGGTTTGGGCGGAGAAAACCGACGACGGCGACGACGGACTCCGGCGAGGAGGTGGTGGTGCGGGGCAGCGGTGAGGTGGTGCGGTGCAGGCGGGAGGCGGCGCGAGGTGGCGGCAGGCAGCGGCGGCTCGGCTTGTGGAGGAGGAGGGCCAGGCGCCTCGGCCTTTAAACGGGGTCGGGGGAGGGGCGCGACTTGGGGGAGGGGAAAGGCGGCGGAGGCGTCCGGCCTCGACACGGAAGCCGATGGCGGCGCGGCGGCCATGTCGGGCAGGAGCCAGACTCGGACGGGGCGACACGCTGCTGGGTCGGCTGGGCTTTGGCCGAGTTGGTCCGAAAAACTTTTTTTTTAAATAATGCCATGAAGACAAATCCAAATAAAAGTAAAATAAAAATCCTAAAATTCCATAAATAATTTTGAGCATCCCCTCCTATTATTTGGGATCACGTGAACATTTTTTGGAGTAAATGTAATTTTTTTAAATGCAACTTTTTCCCTAATTTAATAAAATTCAACCAAATAAAATAGCAAATAAATATAATTTTATTCAAAATTAAATTTCCAATATTTCCTATCTATTTTTGAAGAAGTCATATTATCTTCTCTCATTATTTTATTTATTTGAAATAATTGGAAAAATAATTTGAATAAAACGAGTTTGATCCAATTTACCAATTTTGAAAAATTCAAAAATGCATTTTTATGAAAACCTCCAACTCTCTCAATTAGTCCTTGAGTTGCTTAAGGTTTTTAGGATCAAAATTCCAAATAAAACAAATTGAAAATTATGGATGCATATGATGACCTAATGATTAACATCCAAATTGAAAATTGGGATGTTACAAACCTACCCCCCTTAAGATGAATCTCACCCTCGAGATTTGGGTTGGCTAGCAAATAGGTGTGGGTGGTTTTTCCGAAGATCTTCTTCTCGCTCCCAGGTGGCTTCTTCCTCGGTATGGTGGCTCCACTGAACTTAGCAAAACTTGATGACCTTGCTGCGTGTAACTCGGCTGGCAAACTCGAGAATCTTAACGTGTTTCTCCTCATAGGTTAGGTCACTCTCCAATTGAATTGCTTCCAGGGGCACTGTATCTCTCAGAGGAATATCGGCCATCTCTGCATGGCACTTCTTCAACTGAGAAACGTGAAACACATCATGAACTCCTGACAAACCTTCGGGTAACTCCAACTTGTAGGCAACTTCACCCATACGTTCCAAAACTCGGTATGGTCCTACAAATCGTGGTGCTAACTTTCCTTTGATTACAAATCGTTTAACTCCTCAAAGTGGTGACACATGAAGATATGCTCGGTCTCTGACTTCATAGGCTACCTACTTGCGTTTAGTATCGGCATAACTCCTCTGCCTGGACTGAGCTACCTTGAGTCTATCACGAATCAACTTGACCTTCTCTTCAGACTCTCTGATTAAATCTGGCCTGAACAATTTTCGGTCTCCAACTTCATCCCACATCAATGGTGTCATGCACCTCCTTCCATACAAGGCTTTGAAATGGGCCATCTTCAAACTAGCTTGGTAGCTGTTGTTGTACGAGAACGCTGCGTAAGGCAAATTATCATCCCAACTAGATCCATAATCTAGCGCACAAGCTCTCAACATGTCCTCCAGAATCTGATTGACTCTCTCGGTCTGTCCATCTATCTGTGGATGAAAGGTTGTACTGAACTCTAGCCTGGTACCCAAAGTCTGGTGTAACTGATTCCAAAACTTCGAGGTAAACTGCGTTCCTCTATCTGATACGATGGTCCTCAGAAATCCATGCAGACATACAATCCTGGTCAGATATACCTTAGCCAACTTCGCGCTCGTATAAGTGGTTTTCACGGGGATAAAGTGGGCCACTTTGGTCAAGCGATCAACTACTACCCAGATGGAGTCATATCATGATCGTGTCCTGGGTAATTTGGTGATGGAATCCATGCCAAGCTTATCCCACTTCCATTCGGGTATCGACAAAGTATGAAGTAATCCTGGTGGCTTCTGACGCTCTGCCTTAACTCTCTGACATACGTCACATACTGCTACGTACTCGGCAATATCCTTCTTCATACCTGTCCACCAGAAACGTTTCTTCAAATCCAAATACACCTTGGTGTTTCCTGGGTGAATCGAGTATGGTGAGCCATGAGCTTCCTGAAGAATTAACTTCCTGATCTCTGAATCATTTGGCACATAGATACGATCCTCAAACCATAAAGTTTCGTGTTCATCATCACGAAAACCTTTTGCATTTACTTTACTCATCTTTTCCTTCATCTCCGAAATCTCCTTATCAGTCTTTTGAGCTTCTCGAATCTTTCCCAACAACATGGACTAAACTTCCAACGCTACAACAAAACCTCTTGGAACTATCTCCATTCGAAGTTCTCTGAGATCGTCGGCTAACTCCTGAAGTAATCCTCCGGTTAAGAGGGTATTAACATAACTCTTGCGGCTCAACGCGTCTGCTACAACATTGGCCTTTCCTGGATGATGATGCAGTTTCATGTCATAATCCTTTATGAGCTCCAACCATCTTCTCTGCCTGAGGTTCAACTCCTTCTGTGTGAAGATGTACTTCAAACTCTTATGATCTGTGTACACATCACAACAGTTTCCAATAATAAAATATCTCCAGGTCCTGAGCGCATGCACTACGGCTGCTAACTCCAAATCATGGGTGGCATAGTTCAACTCATGAGGTCAAAGCTGCCATGAGGCATATGAAACAACTCTTCCTTCTTGCATAAGAACGCCTCCAAGTCCCTGACGAGAAGCGTCGCAATATACTTGGAAATCCTTGCGTATATTCGGGAGAATTAGCACTGGGGTTGTAAGCAAACGTTTCTTCAACTCCTGAAAACTGGCCTCACAATCCTCTGTCCATTTGAGCTTAGTGTCCTTCATCAATAACTCCATCATGGGCTTCACAATCTTGGAATTTTTTTAATGAATCTCCGATAATATCTTGCGAGTCCAAGGTAAACTACGTATCTCTCCGACTGAAGTGGGTGCCAACCACTCGGTGACATACTGAACCTTTGAAGGGTCTACTGCTATACCTTCTCCAGATATAACATGTCCGATAAATCCGACTTCCTTCAACCAAAACTCACATTTGCTGAACTTGGCATATAGCTGATGTTCACTCAGCTTCTCGAGAACCAAGCGCAAATGTTCCTTGTGTTCTTCTTCATTCTTCGAGCACACCAATATATCATCAATGAACACCACAACAAACTTATCCAAGAACTCCATGAACACCTTATTCATCATACTCATAAAGTAGGCAAGGGCGTTAGTCAAACCAAAAGATGTGACCGTGTACTCATATAGCCCATACCTTGTGGTAAAAGCTGTCTTGGGTATATCATGTTCTCGGATCTTCAACTGGTGATATCCTGATCGAAGATCGATCTTGGAGAATACTTTAGATCCTTGTAGCTTGTCAAACAAATCATTGATCATCGGTACAGGGTATTTCTTCTTGAGCATCACCTCATTCAATGCACGATAATGAACAACCATTCTCAAGGATCCATCCTTCTTCTCAACTAGGAGCACTGGGGCTCCCCACGTTGATGAACTTGGTCGAATATAACCTTTCTCCAATAACTCCTTAATCTGCTTCTTAATCTCCTCCAGATGATTTGCGGGCATCCGATACGGTCTCTTAGATATTGGTCCGGTGCCTGGCAACAACTCGATCAAAAACTCTATGTCTTGGTCTGGTGGCATGCCTGGTAATTCCTCTGGGAATACATCGGGATATTCCTTCACAATTAGCACTTCCTCTTGAACAACTCCCGCGAGTGAATTTACTTGGGTCCTCTTTGGCGCATGCTGTCGGATCATGGGTTCCGGCAAAACCCTCAAGATTCGAACACTGGGGTGTGCGCGAAGATCTCCCCCCTACCGATCTACGTCCTAGATTAGCTAGATTTCAAGGGCTAACTCAACGAACTCGTAACACAAAGGACACAAGATTTATGCTGATTCGGGCCACCGTTGTGGTGTAATACCCTACTCTAGTGTGGTGGTGGTGGATTGCCTCTTGGGCTGAGGATGAACAATACAAGGGGAAGAACAGCCTCCTGAGGAGAGGTGTTCTTGTGCTTGGTGAACTTGTGGTTGTTCGGGTCTCTCTCTCTCCCACCTATGGTGGTGGCTAGTCCTATTTATAGAGGCCCTGGTCCTCTCCCCAAATACTGAGCGGGAAGGGAGCCAACAACGGCCAATTTGAAAGGGGGCAGCTAGTACAGCTTATCCTGACAAAAGCAGTCTTCGCCTGCTAAAGGCTCTGGTGGTGATGTCGTCCTGCTGGTCTTGGTCTTGTTTCGCTGATATGGAAACCTTTGCTTGACGCCTCGGTACTCCGCGCCTGCGCTTGCTCCCTTAGCACCAAAGAGGAAACAAGGACGAAGCCAAAGGTCAAGGGTGAAGCGCCGTGGGCTCCAATAGCCTGCGGCCTTGGTCGACGCGTGGCGATTGATTGGACGTGGGCGACTCCACTTCCCCATGCTACCTCGGCAACTGCCCGACTTGACCAGTCCCTGCAACATGCAAGGAAAACCATCATTACCTATGATCGTGGGGGGTGCTGGTTAGCCTTTCCTGGTATAAATGGGAGGGGGGCGGATCCCCCGCCACCCATCTTTCCCGTGCCTCTCCCGCTTCTTCTCCTTCCTTGCCCCATCACCGCTACCAATGGCGCCGTCGAGGAGGTTCACTGCCGTGGAGAAGGGGAAGGCCCCTCGTGAGGGCCCCGGCTCTCCAGCACCCAAGCGTGGACACGGTCGTCCCCGCAAGCATTCCGCGACCACCGCCGTGCCCCCCCGCTCTCGTGGTGGTGCCGCGACGCGTGGCAGGGGCCGCTCCGGTCGCGACATCCCTGTCAATGAAGGGAGACTTGTCGTGGTTGTGCGGCCTCCCCGACCGCACTTCCACTCGACGGAGGTGCCGCCGGAGTTCATCGTCTGGTCGGAGAACCCGGCCGGCAACTGGCTTCAGCTCCCATGCTTCTTCATCGACAAGCTGCCAGCCTCTGGTCCAGGCGGGCTCTGGCTGCAGGTGGACAGTTGCTGCAACAGGGCTTCTTGGGTCGCGGTCGAGGTCTCCGCCGCGGGCAATATAGCTCTGGCCCACGGTTGGCAGACGTTCGCCCGCGCGCGCGGCCTGGGCAGGCAGTGCGCCCTCCATTTCAGGTATGACGGTGATGCGGCCCTCTATGTGAGGGTGTTTGGGGAAGATGGTCGCCGCGCCGGGTGCTGCCCCGAGGTGAACGACGACGAGGAGGTGCTTGGCCTTGGCGATGGGGGCAAACCCGCCCTTGGTGCCGACCGCGTCTCGTCCAGCTATGGCGGCTCTTCCCCCGGTGACAGCTCCAGCTGTGGTGGCTACGACCAGCCGCCACGCCGTCGTGACCGCTTTGAAGACGGTGGCGGATCGTCTCGTCGCTGCGCCTCCGTGAAGCACGAGGAGGGGTCCAGCTGAGCCCAGGACGGCGCCAGGGGCCTGCCCCCGTGGACCGCTGTAGGGGCAGGCGCCGCTTTTATTTTGTTCTTCCTTTCCTTCCTGCATCAAAAGGAAACCAGCATGGGCCCCGGAGGGGCGTGTATCGAACTAGGATCTCAATCGTTATGCTATGTTTGTTGTTCCTGTGCCGTGTCACGACATCGTTGTTTTATGTAGGGATAACTTAGCTCGACTTTCTCGGAGTGGCCTCCTCCTCACGAAGCGGTTGCTCCCTGGTGCCCGTCTAGGCCTCCTTGACCTGATAGGCGCTTAGGAACTGCAAAAAATTTGTCAAGAGGTTTATCGTTCACCCGAGGCTTGGTCACAGGCGCCGCTGGCTTTGACCCAGCACTTTGTATCGTGATACCCGTGGGGCACGGATTAGGAGAGGTGCGCCAGCTTGTGGGCTCGAACGAGGGTACCTCGCAAAAAGAAGAAGAAGGAGGCTCACGAAGGTGAAGCTTACGAAAGTACTTGTTCAGCCCCCTCGCGAGGAAAGCGAGAGAGAGTACAGGCCGATCAAAGAAAGAAAGGCAGAAGCAGAGGCAGAAAGAGATAGGACGAGACCAGCAAGAGACACCAGAAAGCAAATTTCAATTAAAGAGGGGCGAGCCAACTTCAGAAAGCAAATGAAAAGCCGCGTCCGGCACCTAGTCTAGTCTTCGACGTCTTCTCACCAGCGCGGAGCTAAGTGCTGCCACTAGGCATGGGAGGGAGTCCTCGAGGCCCGAGGGCGGCACTCCTGAGACTCCGGGGCATGTACAACCCCACTCGTTATTACGTGAGAGTGTCACGGGCGGCGATCTTCAAAGGCACTGGGCCTTGCTTACATGCACTGGGCCTTTCTTCATAGGCACCGGGCCTTCTTCATAGGCGCTGAGCCTTACTTCATGGGTAGAACTTCCGCAGGTGTTGGATGTTCCAGGCGTTCTGGATGGGTACCCCGTCCTGCGTCTCCAGGCGCGCGGCGCCAGGCCTGGAGACGTGGACGACCTTGAACGGGCCCTCCCACACGGGTGAGAGCTTATGCAGCCCTTCCCTGGAGATCACCCGCCTCAGGACGAGGTCACCCACCTCGAGCATCCTGGAGCGGATGCTGCGACAGTGGTATCACCGCAACGCCTGCTGGTATCTTGCTGCCCGTAGTGCAGCTTCGCGGCGACGTTCCTCCCCAGCACGAGGTCCATCCCCCACCTGGCGTCTGTTGTGTTTCATCAAATGCTATGACCCGTGCGGAGCGATGTCTGACCTCGTGAGGGGGGACTGCTTCTGCTCCATAGAGGAGGAAGAACAGAGTCTCGCCCGTCGGCTTGGTGGCAGTGCTGCGGATGGACCACAACACGGGCTGGAGCTCATCATGCCAGCCCCTGCCGCAGGCCTCGAGCTTCTTTTTGAAGGTCCTGGTCTTGAGGCCTCTCAGGACCTCCGCGTTGGCACGTTCGGCCTGGCCATTGCTCCTGGGGTGCGCTACCGAAGCATAGCAGATCTGCGTTCCAAGGTTAGCACAATATGACTTGAAGAGATTACTAGTGAACTGCGAGCCATTATCAGTGATGATGCGATTGGGGACCCCAAAACGGCTCACGAGGCCCTTGATGAACTTGACCGCAGAGCCAGCTGGGATGGTGCGGACGGCTTCAACCTCCGCCCACTTGGTGAACTTGTTGATGGTGACGTAGAGGTATCGATAGCCCCCAGGCGCCCGAGGGAACGGGCCCAGGATATCCAGCCCCTAGACTGCGAACAGCCATGAGAGTGGAATGGTCTGGAGGCCCTGAGCTGGCTGATGGATCTGCTTGGCGTGGAATTGACAGGCCTCGCATGACTTCACCAGCTCAGCTGTGTCGTTGAGCGCCGTAGGCCAGTAGAATCCGCTGCGGAATGCCTTGCCAATGAGGGTTTGTGACAATGAATGTTGCCTACAGTTCCCACTGTGTATGTCGGCTATCAACTCTTTCCCCTGTTCCCTGAAGATGCAACGCAGTGAAACGTCATTTGGTCGCTTCCTGTATAGCTCACCGTCCTGGATGCAGTATGTCGTGGCCTGTCAGGCCACACGCTCCGCATCTTCTTCCTTCTCCGGCAACGTCCTTTGCATCAGGTATTCCTTGAATTCCTTGGTCCAACATCCCTCCTGGGGCTCGAGCACCAAGAGTAGGCGCGCTCCCGAGGTCGGGCCATAGGCCGGGGCTCCTGTGGCAGGCGGTTGCGGGATCTCCTCCCGAGGATGGGCCGTTCTTGAAAGCGGTGGTGTTGCCGATGGCTTGAAGAGCCGCTCCTCGAAGACACCAGGCTCTTGGGGCTACAACTTGGATGCCCTTCTGGCAATGTCATCAGCTTCCTTGTTGGTGCCATGGGCCACGTGTTGCAACTCCAGGCCCAGGAATTGCTTCTCCATCTTGCGCACCTCCGCGAGGTATGCTTCCATGTGTTCGTCCTTCGGCTCGTATACCTTGTTGGACAAGTTGACGAGGAGCTGTGAGTCGCCCCTTATAGTGAGACGCTTCACCCCCAGTGCCGCCGCAACCTTCAGGCCGGCTATGAGGCCTTCGTATTCTGCAATGTTGTTGGGGACCTACTCGCCCTGCTGGAAGCAGAGCTGCACGACATAGTAGAGCTTGTCCTGAGTGGGCGAGATGAGCACCGCTCCAGCCCCTGCGCCTTGGCGCACAAAGGCACCATCGAAATACATGACCTAGCCGTCGGGCGCCTCACTTCTTGGTGAGAGGGACTGGTCTTTGCCTACTTCGAGCGTCGGGGCGTCCGTCCATTCTACCATGAAATCGTCAAGTGTGGCTCCCTTGATGACCCTGGTGGTGCTGAACTCCAACTGGAATGCTTGCAATTCGATGTTCCACTCAGTGACCCTTCCAACAGAGTTGGGGCTCCTGAGCACTCTCTCCAATGGGTAAGCCGAGACGACCTTGATGGGGTGGCCTTGAAAGTAGTGCCACAACTTCCGTGAGGCCACCAGGAGCGCGAGTAGGAGCTGTTGAGGCATGGGGTACCGTGCTTTTGCATCCTGCAACACCGTGCTGACGAAGTATACTGGGTGCTCGACGAGGGTAGGCGCGTTGATAAGGCTTGCGCCTTCTGGGAGTTGGGGTGCCTCCGGCGCTTGATCGCTAGTCGGGTCCGTCGCGGGTTTGGGGGCTTCGTTCTGCTGAGCTTGACCCTCTGCTGTTGCGGCCCTTGTGGCGCCCTCCTGGTCTTGTGTTGTCTCTGCTGGGGGCGCAGCATGGCGCGATGCGCCCTTGGCTTAGTGTTCTTCCTGAACCGCCACCAGAGTCGCGCTGGCTGAGTACGGGGTGGCGGCAAGATAGAGCACTAGGGGCTCGAGAGCTCACGGCGCCACCATCACTGGAGGGCTAGTCAGGTATCTCTTGAGGTCTTGAAAAGCTCGGTCAGCCTCTGGGGTCCACTCAAACGGGCCCTTCTTCTTCATCAGCTTGAAGAAGGGTAGGGCGCGCTCTCCCAGCTTGGAGATGAAGTGCCCCAACGCAGTCAACCGACCAGCCAACTTCTGCATTTCCTTAAGGGTTTGTACTGGACTCATGTCTTCAGTTGCCTTGACCTTGTCTGGGTTGGCCTCGATCCCCCGGTGGGACACAAGGAAGCCCAGCAGCTTGCCGGAAGGGACGCCAAACACACACTTCTCCGGGTTGAGCCACAAGTCCACCTGACGAAGGCTTTCAAAGGTCTCCTCCAGGTCCTGGATCAAGGTCATCGCCTCCCGAGACTTCACCATGATGTCGTCAACGTAGGCTTCAGTGTTTCTCCCGAGCTGCCGCCCTAAGGCGATGTGCATGAGCCGCTGGAAGGTTGCGCCCGCATTGCGCAGCCCGAACGGCATGCAAGTGTAGCAGTACACCTCACACGGGGTCAGGAAGGCCGTATTCACCACATCTTCTACCGCCATCTTGATCTGGTGATATCCTAAGAACACATCCAGGAAGCATAGCAAGTCGCACTCGGCGGTGGAGTCAACGATCTGGTCGATGCGTGGAAGTGGGAACAGATCTTGGGGACAGGCCTTGTTGAGGTTGGTGAAGTCGACGCACATCCGCTCCTTCCCGCCTTTCTTGGGGACGACGACGGGGTTTGCCAGCCACTCGGGGTACCGAACCTCGCGAATGACACCCGCAGCCTCCAACTTGTGGGTTTCTTGGACGATGAAAGCTTGCTTCTCCGTGGACTGCCGCCTCGCCTTCTGCTTCATGGGGCGTACGTTGGGGCACACCTTCAGGTGGTGTTCTATCACTCCTCTTGGGACCCCCACCAGCTGATCGGGTTCCCAAGCGAACACTCCTTTGTTTGCATGCAAGAACTTCACTAGCGCCTCCTCCTGACCAGGCTCAAGTTGGCGCCTATGGTAAAGGTTTCCCCCGAGGACCCGTCCTCCTCGACCGACACTTGCTCGGTTTCTGCCTTGTCTTGGGTGAAGAACTGCTTCTTCTTGGTTGGTGCGGCTCCCTTGGCCTTGGAGGTATCCGCGTTGGCGGGTTGTGCTGTCGCGGCGGCCTTGAGGGCGAGCTTGAGTGCCACCAAGGCCTCCTTGGCATCCCCCTTGATGGTGAGGACACCCTCGCTCCCTGGCATCTTCATGAGGTTGTAAGCAGGATGGGTTGCTGCCATGAACTGGGCCAGAGTTGGGTACCCGAGGATGGCGTTGTACGGGAGGCCAATGCGGGCGATGTTGAAGTCGATGAGCTCGGTGCGGTAGTTGTCGCATGTGCCGAAGGTCACGGGGAGGCGGATCTGCCCCAAGGAGCGGGCGGAGCCTCCACCAACCCCTGAGAAAGGCTTGCTAGGGCGGAGCCGCTCGAGTGGTACATGAAGAAGGTTGAAGGCCTCGACGGAGAGCACGTTGGGGCCTGCGCCACCGTCGACAAGTGTCTTGGTGATGGATACGTGGCAGATGGTGGGCGTGCAAAGAATTGGGAGCGCACCCGAGCCGACGGTGGAGGCGGGATGATCCTTCGAGTCGAAGGTGAGGTCGGCCTTGGGCGCGGCCCAGCCCGGCGGAGCCCCCGAGCGCTTGGAACTGGCGAAAGAATGGCTTGGCATGCCGATCTGAGGGTGGTACTTGCAAACCGCTGAGAATAGTTGCGACGATGGGGGCCTCCGGTTCCCCGAAGCGAGTGATGAAGAGGTTGTGCAGCTCCTCCCAGGTGGCGACAGAAGACTCCAACAAATGGAGGAACCACGCGCGCGGCATGCCTACGAGGGCCATTGGGAACCAGTTGGCCATGATCTTGCCGTCGCCCCCGGCTTCCAGAATGACCTTCTCGTACACCAGCAGGAAAGCCAACGGGTCCGTCGTGCCGTCGTAGCACGGCGGCATCTCCGGCTTGAACTTGGGTGGACACTGCACCTGCCGCAAGGCGGGAGCAAGGGCTCGGAGCCCCTGAGCGCCACCGTGGGCACCGGTTGATCCAGCCGGAGGGGCGCCCGCCATGGGGAACGTGCGTGAAGATGGTGGAGCGTGGATCGATGGAAGAGAGGCTCCGGCGGACCCCTACCTGGCGCGCCAAATGTCGGATCACGGGTTCCGGCAAAACCCTCAAGGTTCGAACACTGGGTTCACACGAAGATCTCCCCCTACCGATCTACATCCTAGATTAGCTAATATTTCAAGGGCTAACTCAACAAATTCGCAACACAAAGGACACAAGATTTATACTGCTTCGGGCCACCATTGTGGTGTAATACCCTACTCCAGTGTGCTGGTGTGATGTCTACTACACAACCTTCTTCTTGTAGATGTTGTTGGGCCTCCAAGTGCAGAGGTTTGTAGGACAGTAGCAAATTTCCCTCAAGTGGGTTACCTAAGTTTTATCAATCCATAGGAGGCGTAGGATGAAGATGGTCTCTCTCAAGCAACCCTGCAACCAAATAACAAAGAGTCTCTTGTGTCCCCAACATACCCAATACAATGGTAAATTGTATAGGTGCACTAGTTCGGCGAAGAGATGGTGATACAAGTGCAATATGGATAGTAGATACTAGTTTTTGTAATCTGAAAATATAAAAACATCAAGGTAGCAAGTGATAAAAGTGAGCGTAAACGGTATTGCAATGATAGTAAACAAGGCCTAGGGTTCATACTTTCGCTAGTGTAAGTCCTCTCAACAATACTAA
Organism: Triticum dicoccoides; assembly: GCF_002162155.2. Classification (NCBI taxonomy): domain Eukaryota; kingdom Viridiplantae; phylum Streptophyta; class Magnoliopsida; order Poales; family Poaceae; genus Triticum; species Triticum dicoccoides. The sequence goes on along the minus strand of NC_041384.1, from coordinate 537,325,682 downwards.
CATAATTGGATCATAAAACTATCCCTCAACATGCAACAAAAAGTCACTCCAAAGTCACTAATAGCGGAGAACGAACGAAGAGATTATGGTAGGGTACGAAACCACCTCAAAGTTATTCTTTCCAATCAATCCGTTGGGCTATTCCTATAAGTGTCACAAACAGCCCTAGAGTTCGTACTAGAATAACACCTTAAGATACAAATCAACCAAAACCCTAATGTCACCTAGATACTCCAATGTCACCTCAAGTATCCGTGGGCATGATTATACAATATGCATCACACAATCTCAATTCATCTATTCAACCAACACAAGGGGCCTCAAAGAGTGCCCCAAAGATCTACTGGAGAATCACGACGAAAACGTGTGCCAACCCCTATGCATAGGTTCCCAATGTCACGAAACCCGCAAGTTGGTCACCTTAACATACATCAAGTGGCACGTGGTATCCCATTGTCACCATAGATATCCATGGCAAGACATACATCAAGTGTTCTCAAGTCTTTAAAGACTCAATCCGATAAGATTACTTCAAAGGGGAAACTCGATTCATTACAAGAGAGAAGAGGGGGGAAGAAACATCATAGGATCCAAATATAATAGCAAAGCTTGCGATACATCAAGATCGTGTCACTTCAAGAACACGAGAGAGAGAGAGAGAGAGAGATCAAACACATACTACTGGTACATACCCTCAGCCCCGAGGGAGAACTACTCCCTCCTCGTCATGGAGAGCGTCGGGATGATGAAGATGGCCACCGGTGAGGGATTACCCCCTCCGGCAGGGTGCCGGAATGGGTCTAGATTGGTTTTCGGTGGCTACGGAGGTTTCTGGCGGCGGAACTCCCGATCTATGTTGCGTTCTGGAAGTTTTAGGTCACGTAGGTATATATGGGTGCAGGAGGTACGTCAGGGGAGCCACGAGGGCCCCACGAGATAGGGGGCACGCCCTAGGGGGGCGCCCCCACCCTAGTGAGCACCTTGTTCCTTCCTTGACGTAGGGTCCAAGTCCATCGGGTGTGTTTCCTTCCAAAAATAACTTCTCCAGTTGATTTCGTTCCGTTTCGACTCCGTCTGATATTCCTTTTCTTCAAAACACTGAAATAGGCATAAAACAACAAATCTGGGCTGGGCCTCCGGTTAATAGGTTAGTCCCAAAAATAATATAAAAGTGGATAATAAAGCCCAATATTGCCTAAAACAGTATATAATATAGCATGGAGCAATCAAAAATTATAGATACATTGGAGACGTATCAAGCATCCCCAAGCTTAATTCCTGCTCGTCCTCGAGTAGGTAAATGATAAAAAGATAATTTTTGATGTGGAATGCTAGTTGGCATAATTTCAATGTAATTCTTCTTAATTGTGGCATGAATATTCAGATCCATAAGATTCAAGACAAAAGTTCATATTGACATAGAAAATAATAATACTTCAAGCATACTAACTAAGCAATTATGTCTTCTCAAAATAACATGGCCAAAGAAAGTTATCCCTACAAAATCATATAGTCTAGCTATGCTCCATCTTCACCACACAACATATTTAAATCATGCACAACCCCGATGACAAGCCAAGCAATTGTTTCATACTTTAAATGTTCTCACACTTTTTCAATTTTCACGCAATACATGAGCGTGAGCCATGGACATAGCACTATAGGTGGAATAGAATGGTGGTTGTGGAGAAGACAAAAAGGGAGAAGATAGTCTCACATCGACTAGGTGTATCAACGGGCTATGAAGATGCCCATCAATAGATATCAATGTGAGTGAGTAGGGATTGCCATGCAACGGATGCACTAGAGCTATAAGTATATGAAAGCTCAACAAAAGAAACTAGTGGGTGTGCATCCAACTTGCTTGCTCACGAAGACCTAGGGCATTTTGAGGAAGCCCATCATTGGAATATACAAGCCAAGTTCTATAATGTAAAATTCCCACTAGTATATGAAAGTGACAACATATGAGACTCTCTATATGAAAAACATGGTGCTACTTTGAAGCACAATATATGATACTTGCTATATCATGGTGCTACTTTGAAGCACAAGTGTGGAAAAGGGATAGTAGCATTGCCCCTTATTTATTTATTTATTTATTGGGCCTTCTTTTTTTCTTTGGCCTTTCTATTTTTTTATTTGGCCTTTCTTCTTTTTTTGGCCTTTCTCTTTTTTTTTATTTGGGACAATGCTCTATTGAATGATGATCATCACACTTCTATTTATTTACAACTCAATGATTACAACTTGATACTAGAACAAAGTATGACTCTATATGAATGCCTCCGGCGGTGTACCGGGATGTGCGATGATGCATGAGTGACATGTATGAAATAATTATGAACGGTGGCTTTGCCACAAATACAATGTCAACTACATGATCATGCAAAGAAATATGACAATGATGAAGCGTGTCATAATAAACAGAATGGTGGAAAGTTGCATGGCAATATATCTCGGAATGGCTATGGAAATGCCATAATAGGTAGGTATGGTGGCTGTTTTGAGGAAGGTATATGGTGGGTTTATGGTACCGGCGAAAGTTGCGCGGTACTAGAGAGGCTAGCAATGGTGGAAGGGTGAGAGTGCGTATAATCCATGGACTCAACATTAGTCATAAAGAATTCAGATACTTATTGCAAAAATCTATTAGTTATCAAAACAAAGTATTACACACATGCTCCTAGGGGGATAGATTGGTAGGAAAAGACCATCGCTCGTCCCCGACCGCAACTCATAAGGAAGACAATCAATAAATAAATCATGCTCCGACTTCATCACATAACGGTTCACCATACGTGCATGCTACGGGAATCACAAACTTCAACTCAAGTATCTCTCAAATTCACAACTACTCAACTAGCATGACTCTAATATTACCATCCTCATATCTCAAAACAATTATCAAGTATCAAACTTCTCATAGTATTCAATACACTCATAAGAGAATTTTATTATTCTTGAATACCTAGCATATTAGGATTTTAAGCAAATTACCATGTTATTTAAGACTCTCAAAATAATATAAGTGAAGCATGAGAGTTCATCTATTCTATAATACTACCACCGTGCTCTAAAAAGATATAAGTGAAGCACTAGAGCAAACGACAAACTACTTCGAAAGATATAAGTGAAGATCAATGAGTAGTCGAATAATTATGCAACTATGTGAAGACTCTCTAACATTTAATAATTTCAGATCTTGGTATTCTATTCAAACAAAAAGCAAAGCAAAATAAAATGACATCTAAGAATAGCAAACATCATGTGAAGAAGCAAAAACTTAGGACCAACCGATACTAACCGATAATTGTTGAAGAAGAAAGGTGGGATGCCAACCGGGGCATCCCCAAGCTTAGATGCTTGAGACTTCTTGAAATATTATCTTGGGGTGCCTTGGGCATCCCCAAGCTTGAGCTTTTGTGTCTCCTTAATTCCTCTCATATCACGGTCTCCCTAAATCTCAAAAGCTTCATCCACACAAAACTCAACAAGGACTCGTGAGATAAGTTAGTATAAACCATTGCCAAAACCTTATCATACTCTACTGTAGAAAATCACTAAAATTATTATTCAAAATTGAATACTAAATGTCTCTGCATATTTAATAGTCCTATCATCAAATAGAATCATTAAAGAAGCAAACATATGCAAACATAACAGCAATCTGCCTAAACAGGATAGTCTGTAAAGAATGCTGCAACATCCATACTTCCCTAGCTCCAAAAATTATGAAATAAAATTCCCACTGTAGTAAATTTATCATAGCTTAATATGCAAAAGGTTTCAACATTTTATCACATTCTGACTTTTGTAGGGAATTATTGCAACAGCGGTAAACTTTCTGTTTTCAAACAGCAACATGTATACTTGTAACATAGGCATAGTAAAGGCTATCAATGCCACTTTTATTGAAATAAAAGATGCAAAATATTGTTATAAATAACAGTAAGCAAATCCTAACAAAATAAATTGACGCTCCAAGCAAAACACATATCATGTGGCGAATAAAAATATAGCTCCAAGTAAAGTTACCGATGAACGAAGACGAAAGAGGGGATGCCTTCCGGGGCATCCCCAAGCTTAGGCTCTTGGTTGTCCTTGAATATTACCTTGGTGTGCCTTGGGAATCCCCAAGCTTAGTCTCTTGCCACTCCTTATTCCATAGTCCATCGAATCCTTACCCAAAACTTGAAAACTTCACAACACAAAACTTAACAGAAAACTCGTAAGCTCCGTTAGTATAAGAAAACAAAAGACCACTTCAAGGTACTGTATTGAACTCATTATTTATTTATATTGGTGTTAAACCTACTGTATTCCAACTTCTCTATGGTTTATAAACTATTTTACTAGCCATAGATTCATCAAAATAAGTAAACAACACATGAAAAATAGAATCTGTCAAAAACAGAACAGTCTGTAGTAATCTGGATCAAACGTATACTTCTGGAACTCATAAAATTCTCGAATAAATTGCTGGACCTGAGGAATTTATCTATTAATAATCTGCAAAAATAATTAACTAAATATCACTCTCCAAATAAAAATGGCAGCAATTCTCGTGAGTGCTAAAGTTTCTGTTTTTTACGGCAAGATCAACAAGACTTTCCCCAAGTCTTCCCAAAGGTTCTACTTGGCACAAACACTAATTAAAAGCATAAAACCACATATAAACAGAGTCTAGATGAATTATTCATTACTAAACAGGAACAAAAAGCAAGGAACAAGAACAAAATTGGGTTGCCTCCCAACAAGCGCTATCGTTTAACACCCCTAGCTAGGCATGATGATTTCAACGATGCTCACATAAAAGATAAGAATTGTAACATAAAGAGAGCATCTTGAAGAATATGACTAGCACATTTAAGTCTAACCCACTTCCTATGCATAGGAATTTTGTGAGCAAACAACTTGTGGGAACAATAATCAACTTGCATAGGAAGGTAAAACAAGCATAACTTCAAAATTTTAAGCACATGGAGAGGAAACTTGATATTATTGCAATTCCTACAAGCATATATTACTCCCTCATAATAATTTTCAGTAGCATCATGAATGAATTCAACAATATAACCAGCACCTAAAGCATTCTTTTCATGATCTACAAGCATAGGAAATTTACTATCCTCCACATAAGCAAAATTCTTCTCTTTCGGGATAGTGGGAGTATCATAAGAGACTTGAATATTATAAATTGTTTACACATTAAAAGAGTAATATTCAGAGAAGGGGTAATCATAATCATGACAATTTTTATAAATATAATCCTCACTACTTTTTATAGCATATGTATCATCACAATAATTATCATAAGTAGGAGGCATGTTATTATCATTATGAGTTTGCATATCAAAATTTGGTAGACTAAAAATATAATCTTCATTAAGCGTAGCATCCCCAAGCTTGGTACAAACATTAATTGCAGCAAATATATTCTCAAATATGTCATCCTCATCAAACATAGCTTCCCCAAGCTTGGGCCTTTTTGTATCATGTAGCGACCAGACCTCAAACGGTCTGATCTCTGTGCTCCGGTGTCATCCCTGGATCAGTAATGCTGACACCACACAGTACTCGGAGGATTTATAACAGAGTAGCAATCACACACTTATTACATCGAGTGTCTCAAAAGAGAACTTATTACAATAAATATGGCTTAAGGCCATCTAATAACGATAACAACGGAAGGCTTGGAAGATAAGCGAGTCCATCAACTCCAATGGCATCACTGAGTATAGAACCACGACCTAAAAACTCCTTAATCGTCGTCTGAAAAGTCTGCAACATTAACGTTGCAGCCCGAAATGGGTCAGCATATGGAATATGCTGGCAATGTAACACATAGAGAGTAATGGAATGAAACAGCTATACTATATGCAAATTTGGCTGGTGGAAAGCTCTATGGTTACAGTTTTGCGTAAAGCCAATTTTCCCTACTTCAAAGGAATAAATTTAATTACTATCATGGTAGTTGTTAAAAATTGAGAATGGTTGACAACATTCTCAATCCCAATTAAGCATCATCATTAAACATAACCCAACAAAATTAATTTAGAGTAACATGTTGAGATTCACAGGATAATCCAAGTACTAGATACTCAAGATGTCCATAACCGGGGACACGGCTAATCATGATTAGTTTATTACACTCTGCAGAGGTTTGCGCACTTTTCCCCACAAGACTCGATTGCCTCCGTTTGGTTTCTCGCACTACATGGTGTTTGAGAAGACGGATGACCGAGACATAGTCTTTCAGAAGCGCTAGCACCTTACGATCGGGTAGACCGTACCACCTACATCCCCTACATCTGGTAGTCTACCACTGTAAGAGTTCACACGACTTAGTCAACTATGCTAGAGCCCATAATAGCTTGTGGCTGCACATGAAAGTTTCTAGTATGAATAGTCTCATGATCCCTTTGAGCCTGGGTGGCGGTCCAAAAGAAAACAGGCAAGTCCTGGAATACCCAAGTGCCTCAATCCACCCAGATGTGTGTTTAAGTTGCCACCTTAGATAAACCATTAATTAACAAAACTCACATCTGTCATGGATATCACTCACCCAATCCACGTCTACTAGCATAGCATGGCATAATAAGCAAACGTAGAAGTAACTCCCAAAGGTTTGATAATAAACAGGTAATAGGTACTACCTCATCTACTTCCCATCCCACAATTTAATTAGATCCTAATCATGCAATGTGTGAGGATTGATCTAATGCAATAAAACTGGGTTGTAGAAAGGTATGATCAAAGTGTTACTTGCCTTGCTGATGATCCGAGAAACCTAACGATTCAAAGTAACAGGCCGCACACTCCTGGTATTCTATCGTAGACAAACAAACAAGCATACAATAAGTACTCATCTAATGCACAGGTAAAACTCAAATAAGAGATCTAACCAGAAGGTTCAACTTAAGAACTCCGGTTGGCAAAAAGAATCAAATCGAACGAAGCAACGAAAATCAAACGGCGAAAGAAAACAACTTCGTTCTAGTAATCTGGATCTAAGGAAAATTTTACAGTAGCAAAATCTTGTTTAAGTTGGTTAAATGGATAGAGGGTTTCGAGACGAATCTCTAGGCGCTTGAATCGCCTGATTCCGATAAACGAGCGAAAAGTTATACTGAAACGAAAATCGGATCAGGAATCGCGATCAGAAAAATCGCGGATTTAATCCGAGAAAAAGAAAAACGAGAACGCTCGCTAGAATGAACGAACGGACGAACACTCGCTATTTAAATAAACCGGAAAACCGATCTATTTAAAAAAAGCGAATCTAAAAAAAACCGACGAAAACCGATCTTTTTTTAAAAACGTTGGCACGGAAGTCGAGGCGGCGGCGAACCTCGGCGGCGGCGGCGGCCGGCCACGGCGGCGCGGGGGACGGCGGGCGGCGGCGGCGCGGCGCGGCGGCGGGACTTGGGGCTGGGGCGGCTAGGGTTCCCCGGGGCTGGGCCTCGGCTTATAAAGGCCCCCTCGGGCCGGAGTCCTAGTCGGACACGGCCCGTAGGTCGGTTCATTTTTTAAAATTATTCCGCTCGGAAGAAAAATAAAAAGAAATACTAAACAGACTAAAGAAATTCCGAAATAATTTTTTACGGGCTTCTAAAATCAAGCCGCACAAGGTGAACATTTATTTGGGACCTAAATGAAATTTTGAAAAACGCACATTTTTCCTAAATTCAAATAAAACACCGAAAAACTCCGAAATAAAATCTTATTTGATTTTATTATTAAATCCTCAATATTTCTTTATTTTGGGAAAGTCATTTTATTCCCTCTCTCATATTTTAGTAATAAAAATAATTGATGATAAAATAAATAAAATCAAATGATCCTATCCTCAAAATTTGAGAAAACTCAAATATGAAAATAACGAAATCCCCAACTCTCCCCGTGGGTCATTGAGTTGCGTAGAATTTCTAGGATCAACCAAAATGCAAAATAAAATATGATATGCATTGATGATCTAATGTATAACATTCCAAATTGGAAATTTGGGATGTTACAAACCTACCCCTCTTAAGATTAATCTCGCCCTCGAGATTCGGGTTGGCTAGAAAATAGGTGAGGGTGGTCTTTGAGCAAGTCTTCCTCTCGCTGCCAGGTGGCTTCATCCTCTGTGTGGTGGCTCCACAGAACTTTGCAAAACTTGATAACCTTGCTGCGGGTAACTCGACTGGCAAACTCGAGGATCTTAATTGGTTTCTCCTCATAGGTCAAATCGTTATCCAACTGAATTGTTTCTAAGGGCACTGTGTCTCTCAACGGTATGTCAGCCATCTCCGCGTGACATTTCTTTAACTGAGAAACGTGGAACACATCATGAACTCCTGACAATCCTTCGGGCAATTTCAACTTGTAGGCCACTTCTCCCATACGTTCCAAAACTCGATATGGTCCTACAAATCATGGTGCTAACTTCCCTTTAACTCCAAAACGCTTTGTTCCCCGAAGTGGAGATACTCGAAGATAAGCTCTATCTCCAACTTCGTAAACTGTCTCCTTGCGTTTAGAATCTGCATAACTTTTCTGCCTGGATTGGGCTACCTTGAGCCTATCGCGAATCAACTTCACCTTCTGTTCAGATTCTTTAATCAAGTCAGGTCCAAACAACTGGCGGTCTCCAACTTCGTCCCACGACAACGGTGTCCTGCACATTCTTCCGTACAAGGCTTCGAAAGGGGCCATCTTTAAACTGGTTTGATAACTGTTGTTGTAAGAGAACTCTACATATGGCAAATTATCGTCCCAACTAGATCCATAATCTAGCGCACAAGCTCTCAGCATATCCTCCAAAATCTGATTGACTCTCTCGGTCTGTCCATCTGTCTGTGGATGAAAAGCTATACTGAATTCTAGCCTGGTACCCAAAGTTTCATGCAACTGTTTCCAGAACTTTGAGGTAAACTGGGTTCCTCTATCTGATACGATACTCCTCGGAACTCCATGCAAAAATACGATCCTGGTCATGTATATCTTTGCCAACTTAGCACTGGTGTAAGTGGTCTTTACTGGGATGAAATGAGCTACTTTCGTCAATCGATCGACTACAACCCAAATCGAGTCATAGCCTGAACGAGTCCTGGGCAATCCCGTGATAAAATCCATGCCTAACTTATCCCACTTCCATTCGGGTATCGGCAATGGTTGTAACAGTCCTGCTGGCTTCTGATGCTCTGCCTTTACTCTCTGACATACATCACAAACTGCTACATACTCCGCAATATCCTTCTTCATTCCGGTCCACCAGAAAATATCCTTCAAATCCAAATACATCTTGGTATTTCCTGGGTGAATTGAATATGGTGAGTCATGTGCCTCTTGCAGTATCAACTTCCTGATCTCCGGGTCATTGGGCACGTAAACGCGGTCTTCAAACCATAGGGTGCCGTGCTCATCCTCACGAAATCCTTTAGATTTTCCTTTGCTCAGTTTCTCCTTTATAGCGGCAATCTCTTTGTCAGCTTTCTGAGCTTCCCTGATTTTATCCATCAAAGTTGGCTGAATCTCCAATGCTGCTACATAGCCTCTTGAAACTATTTCCAAACACAGTTCACGGAGATTTTCGGCTAACTCCCTTGGTATTTCTCCCGTCATTAATGTATTGACATGGCTCTTGCGGCTTAATGCGTCAGCTACTACATTAGCCTTTCCGGGGTGATAATGCAATTTCATATCATAATCCTTGATAAGCTCCAACCATCTCCTTTGTCTGAGATTCAACTCCTTCTGTGTGAAAATGTACTTCAAACTCTTATGATCCGTGTACACCTCACAATGATTTCCAATGAGGAAATGTCTCCATGTTTTCAATGCATGCACTACGGCTGCTAACTCCAAATCATGCGTGACATAATTCAACTCATGGGGCTTTAGTTGTCTTGTGGCATATGAAACAACTCTCCCTTCCTGCATAAGCACTGCACCAAGTCCTCGACGTGAAGCGTCGCAATACACCTCATAATCTTTGGTCTGGTCTGGCAAAATCAATACTGGTGAGGTAACCAAATGTTTCTTCAACTCCTGGAAACTAGCCTCACATTCCTCTGTCCATATGAACTTGGTATCTTTCTTTAACAACTCCGTCATAGGCTTCGCAATCTTTGAGAAATTCTCAATAAATCTCCGGTAGTATCCTGCGAGTCCAAGAAAACTCCGGATCTCTCCAACTGTTGTTGGGGCTTCCCACTTGGTCATGGTATCAACTTTAGTGGGATCAACTTCTATACCTTCTCCAGATATAACGTGTCCGAGGAATCCTACTTCCTTCAACCAAAACTCACATTTGCTGAACTTGGCATATAATTGATGTTCTCTGAGCTTTGCAAGTACCAAACGCAAATGCTCCTTATGTTCCTCTTCATTCTTCGAATAAACCAGAATATCATCAATGAACACTACGACGAACTTATCCAAAAACTCCATAAACACTTTGTTCATCATGTTCATAAAATAGGCAGGTGCGTTAGTCATACCAAATGACATAATGGTATACTTGTACAGCCCATACCTGGTGGTAAAAGCTGTCTTCGGAATATCCTGTTCTTGAATCTTCAACTGGTGGTATCCTGATCGCAGATCGATCTTGGAAAATACCTTAGCTCCTTGCAATCGATCAAACAGATCATTGATCATTGGTAGTGGGTACTTGTTCTTGATCGTTACTTCATTCAATCCTCGATAATCTACAACCATCCTTAACGATCCATCCTTCTTCTCCACTAGAAGTACTGGCGATCCCCAAGGCGAAGAACTTGGGCGAATATACCCTTTATCCAGTAACTCCTTAATCTGCTTCTTGATTTCCACCAAATCCTTTGTTGGCATCCTATATGGTCTCTTTGATATTGGACCTGTGCTTGGCAATAGCTCAATCAAAAACTCAATATCTCTATCCGGTGGCATGCCTGGCAACTCCTCTGGAAATACTTCAGGGAAATCCCTTACCACTGGTACTTCCTCCTGCACAACTCTTGTTAGGCAATTTACTTGGGTCCTCTTTGGCACATGTCGGGATACATACTTGATCCTTCTCCCTTCTGGGATGGTAAGCAAAATTGACTTACTAGCACATTCTATATTCCCTTCATACTTTGATAACCAATCCATGCCTAATATCACATCCAATCCTTGAGATTCCAATACTATTAGGTCTGAGGGAAAAACATAGTTACAAATCCTTAATGGTAACCGATCACACCATAGACTAGCCACATACTCTGCTCTAGGCGAGGTTACTAACATGGGTGACCTAAGGGCTTGGGTTGGTAGGTTATACTTATCCACAAATCCCCTTGAGATGTATGAATGCGATGCACCAGTATCAAAAAGAACGAGTGCAGTAAATGACTTAACCAAAAACTTACCTATTACTGCATCGGGCTGAGCTTCAACCTCCTCCACGCTAACGTGGTTCACCTGTCCCCTGTTGAAAGGGTTCGGCTTCTTCCCAGAACATCCATTGCCATTTTGGCCTTCAGGACATTCATTGGCATAATGTACGGTCTTCTGACACTTAAAACAAGTGACTTGGCTTAGGTCCTTCTTGGCTGGGGTTGGTGGGTTGGTGCAATTCTGGCCGTTGCTTCCTCCGTTGCCATTACCATTCTTGGTGCCATTGTGATTGTGCGAGCTACCTCCTCCATGTGTATGCTGAAAATGTCCTCCCGGTCTAGGGGTAAAACGTGGCTTCTGAGCTCCTGAAGTGTACTTTCCTTGTCCATACTTCCTCTTGCGGTTCTCAATCTGCTGTTGCTTGCCTTCAATCATAAGAGAATGATCTACCAACTCCTGGTAGTTGTTGAAGGTGTCTACCATCAACTGCATGCTCAACTCATCATTCAGTCCTTCCAGAAACTTCTTCTGCTTAGCTGCATCCGTAGCGACGTCATCTGGTGCATAACGTGCTAACTTACTAAATTCCTCCACATACTGGCCAACTGTCCTTCCTCCTTGCCGCAAGTTGCGAAACTCATGCTTCTTCATGTCCATAGCTCCTGCTGAAACATGGGCAGTACAAAAATCCTGCTGAAACTGGTCCCATGTGACAGTATCAACTGGGAAAGTGGCTGTGAAATTCTCCCACCATGATGCTGCGGGTCCTTCTAGTTGATGTGCGGCAAACTTCACCTTCTCCGCATCTGTGCATCCTGCTGTGGTCAACTCCCTAGCTGTCTTGTGGAGCCAATCATCTGCTACTATCGGCTCGGTGCTGCTAGAAAATACCGGCGGATTCAGCCTAAGAAAACGGGCTAAGTGGTCAACAGGTGGTGGTGGTGGTGGGTTGTTGTTGTTGTTCCCCTGATTCTGATTCTGGACTAGCAACTGCATCAATGTGTTCTGCTGCTGGATCAACTGGGTGAGCTCCGGTGGAAAGGCAAATCCGGGGTCACGTCTCAGAGGCATCTGAGGGGTTTAGAAAAGATGAGATATAAGAATAGAGGGGGTCTAAAGAGAAAACACTACCCATATGCACATGAGGCAAAAGCAAACAATTCATTTCAATCAATCAAACAAGGGCATACAATCGATCTAACTATCGCAAAAGTGCTCGGACTACTATATTTACATGGTGGACTACTACTACTGATAAGGTGGTCTACTAGAAATATTCTTCGGTTGCAGACTCCATGATATCTGCTCCAGCTTCATCAACATAGTCATCATCGCTACTATCTGGTTCCGACTCGGTGCCGTCGATGATGATGTAGTCTTCCGGGCTAATCTCCTTGGGTTCTTCGTCTTCATCTACTGGCGTAGGGCCTCCCATAAATATTCCAATCTTCTTGATCAGGTCGTCATTCTTCTCCACCAATACTTCAATTTCCTCTTCATAATCTTCACATGTAGCCTTGAGTTCTTCCTCCAGTTCCTTGATTCTAGTCTTAGCCTTCTTCAGATCTATCATGTCGGCGCACATCTGGTTCTCCTGTCGTCGAATGTGCTGGTTTAACTCCTGGATAAAAGCTGCGATTGATCTATCCTTCCTGGTGCTGATCATCCCCCAGTGTTCATCTCGGCACCCACAAATCTGGTAGATAGTATCCTTGAGATCCTTGCGGTAGACTTCTCCAATGCGTCCCATGGCGATGTGAGCTGCCATGCTCTTTCCTAGACTCCAAGTTGGTGCATCAAAAGAAAACTCTATGGGCTCAGTGACTGGCATGAACGTCCTTCCTGGAACTTGAACTTGAATCATCCAGCGCTCTTCTTCAGGTAAAGTGGCGTTGTAGGTTCCCGTGAAGCTTGGTACTCCTATGTTCAGATATCTAGTGACTTCCTTCAAGTGTCGTCCAAAGGGTGTATCTTCATCCGGTTGTGTGAACTTGTTCCTTGCATTCGCCATCCTAAGAGTAGAAAAGATGAGAGGTCAAAAGAGAAGAGAGTGGATAGTGATCTAGGTCTTTCAGCTTAGTGGTCGTGTCCTACAGTCAGCGTGTGCTATGATACCATCTCTGTAGCGACCAGACCTCAAACGGTCTGATCTCTATGCTCCGGTGTCATCCCTGGATCAGTAATGCTGACACCATACAGTACTCGGAGGATTTATAACAGAGTAGAAATCACACACTTATTACATCGAGTGTCTCAAAAGAGAACTTATTACAATAAATATGGCTTAAGGCCATCTAATAACGATAACAGCGGAAGGTTTGGAAGATAAGTGAGTCCATCAACTCCAACGACATCACCGAGTATAGAACCACGACCTAAAAACTCCTTAGTCGTCGTCTGAAAAGTCTGCAACATTAACGTTGCAGCCCGAAACGGGTCAGCACATGGAATATGCTGGCAATGTAACACATAGAGAGTAATGAAATGAAACAGCTATACTATATGCAAATTTGGCTGGTGGAAAGCTCTATGGTTACAGTTTTGCGTAAAGCCAATTTTTCCCTACTTCAAAGGAATAAATTTAATTACTATCATGGTAGTTGTTAAACATTGAGAATGGTTGACAGCATTCTCAATCCCAATTAAGCATCATCATTAAACATAACCCAACAAAATTAATTTTGAGTAACATGTTGAGATTCACAGGATAATCCAAGTACTAGATACTCAAGATGTCCATAACCGGGGACACGGCTAATCATGATTAGTTTATTACACTCTGCAGAGGTTTCCACACTTTTCCCCACAAGACTCGATCGCCTCCGTTTGGTTTCTCGCACTACATGGTGTTTGAGAAGACGGATGACCGAGACATAGTCTTTCAGAAGTGCTAGCACCTTACGATCGGGTAGACCGTACCACCTACATCCCCTACATTTGCTAGTCTACCACTGTAAGAGTTCACACGACTTAGTCAACTATGCTAGAGCCCATAATAGCTTGTGGCTGCACACAGAAGTTTCTAGTATGAATAGTCTCATGATCCCTTTGAGCCTGGGTGGCGGTCCAAAAGAAAACAGGCAAGTCCTGGAATACCCAGGTGCCTCAATGTAACATCCCAAATTTTCAATTTGGAATGTTATACATTAGGTCATCATGCATATCATATTTTATTTTGCTTTTGGTTTTGATCCTAGAAAATCCTAAGCAACTCAAGAACCCTAACGCGGAACCGACTTTGGGCCGTACTCGGCCAGGACACCGCCTGGCCGGGGCCTTTATAATGCGCGCCCGAGGCCCGAGCCGAGCCAGCCCTAACCCTAGCCGTCGCCAGCCGCCAGCCGCCGCCGCCGCCAGCCGCCGCCGCCGACCCGCCGCTGACTCGCCGGAGCAGCGCGCCACCCGAGGTTCGCCGCCGCCTCATTTTCTGTGCCGTTTTAAAAAAAATTGTTCATCGTTTTTCTTTTTTGTCGGATTTTTCGCGGTTATTTTCTGATCGCGATTTCTGATCCAATTTTCGTTTTAGTATAACTTTTCGCTCGTTTATCGGAATCAGGCGATTCAAGCGCCTGGTGTTTCGTCTCGAAACCCTTTTTCCGAATAATCAACTTAAACAAGTTTTTGCTACTGTAGAATTTGACTTAGATCCAGATTACTAGAACGAAGTTGTTTTCTTTCGCCGTTTGATTTCTTTTGCTTCGTTCGATTTGAATCTTTTTACAAACCAGGGTTCTTAAGTTGAAATTTCTGGTTAGATCTTCTATTTGAGTTTTACCTGTGCATTAGATGAGTACTTGTTGTATGCTTGTTTGTTTGTCTGTGATAGAATACCCGGAGTGCGCCGCCTGTTACTTTGAATCTCTAGGTTTCGCGGATCATCAGCAAGGCAAGTAACACTTTGATCATACCTTTTTCTACAACCCAGTTTTATTGCATTAGATCAATCCTCACACATTGCATGAATAGGATCTAATTAAATTGTGGGATGGGGAGTAGATGAGGTAGTACCTATTACCTGTTTATTATCAAACCTTTGGGAGTTACATTCTACGTTTGCTTATTATGCCATGCTATGCTAGTAGACGTGGATTTGGTGAGTGAAATCCATGACAGATGTGAGATTGATAATTAATGGTTTATCTAAGGTGGCAACTTAAACACACATCTGGGTGGATTGAGGCACCTGGTCTCCAGGACTTGCCTGTTTTTCTTTTGGACCGCCACCCAGGCTCAAAGGGATCATGAGATTATTCATACTAGAAACTTCCGTGTGCAGCCACAAGCCATTATGGGCTCTGTCATAGTTGACTAAGTTGTGCGAACTCTTACAGTGGTAGACTAGCAGATGTAGGGGATGTAGGTGGTACGGTCTACCCGATCGTAAGGTGCTAGCGCTTCTGAAAGACTATGTCTCGGTCATCCGTCTTCTCAAACACCCTGTAGTGCGAGAAACCAAACGGAGGCGATCGAGTCTTGTGGGGAAAAGTGCGCAAACCTCTGCAGAGTGTAATAAACTAATCATGGTTAGCCATGTCCCCGGTTATGGACATCTTGAGTATCTAGTACTTGGATTATCATGTGAATCTCAACATGTTACTCTAAAGTTAATTTTGCTGGGTTTAATGATGCTTAATTGGGATTGAGAATGCTGTCAACCATTCTCAATGTTTAACAACCACCATGATAATAATTAAATTTATTCCTTTGAAGTAGGGAAAAATTGGCTTTACGCAAAAACAGTAACCAAAGAGCTTTCCACCAGCCAAATATGCATATAGTATAGTTGTTGCATTCCATTACTCTCTATGTGTTACCTTGCCAGCATATTCCATGTGCTGACCCGTTTTCGGGCTGCAACGTTAATGTTGCAGATTTTTCAGACGATGATTAAGGAGTTTTTAGGTCGTGGTTCTATACTCAGTGATGCCGTTGGAGTTGATGGACTCACCTATCTTCCAAGCCTTCCGCTATTATCGTTATTAGATGGCCTTAAGCCATATTTATTGTAATAAGTTCTCTTTTGAGACACTCGATGTAATAAGTGTGTGATTGCAACTCTGCTATAAATCCTTCGAGTACTGTGTGGTGTCAGCATTACTGATCCAGGGATGACACCGGAGCACAGAGATCAAACTGTTTGAGGTCTGGTCGCTACACTCAATCCACCCAGATGTGTGTTTAAGTTGCCACCTTATATAAACCATTAATTAACAAAACTCACATCTATCATGGATATCACTCACCCAATCCACGTCTACTAGCATAGCATGGCATAATAAGCAAACGTAGAAGTAACTCCCAAAGGTTTGATAATAAACAGGTAATAGGTACTACCTCATCTACTTCCCATCCCACAATTTAATTAGATCCTAATCATGCAGTGTGTGAGGATTGATCTAATGCAATAAAACTGGGTTGTAGAAAGGTATGATCAAAGTGTTACTTGCCTTGCTGATGATCCGGGAAACCTAAAGATTCGAAGTAACAGGCGGCACACTCCGGGTATTCTATCACAGACAAACAAACAAGCATACAATAAGTAATCATCTAATGCACAAGTAAAACTCAAATAAGAGATCTAACCAGAAGGTTCAACTTAAGAACTCCGGTTGGCAAAAAGAATCAAATCGAACGAAGCAACAAAAATCAAACGGCGAAAGAAAACAACTTCGTTCTAGTAATCTGGATCTAAGGCAAATTTTATAGTAGCAAAATCTTGTTTAAGTTGGTTAAACGGATAGAGGGTTTCGAGACGAATCTCTAGGCGCTTGAATCTCCTGATTCCGATAAATGAGCGAAAAGTTATACTAAAACGAAAATCGATCAGGAATCGCGATCAGAAAAATCGCGGATTTAATCCGAGAAAAAGAAAAACGACGAACGCTCGCTAGAACGAACGAACGGACGAACGCTCGCTATTTAAATAAACCGGAAAACCGATCTATTTAACAAAACTGAATCTAAAAAAACTGACGAAAATCGATCTTTTAAAAAAAACGTTGGCACGGAAGTCGAGGCGGCGACGAACCTCGACGGCGGCGTCCGGCGACGGCGGCGCAGGGTGGCGTGGTGGCGGGCGGCGGCGGGCGCAGGCGGCGGCGGGACTTGGGGCTGGGGCGGCTAGGGTTCCCCGGGGCTGGGCCTCGGCTTATAAAGGCCCCCTCAGGCCGGAGTCCTAGTCGGACACGGCCCGTAGGTCGGTTCGTTTTTTTAATTATTCCGGTCGGAAGAAACATAAAAAGAAATATTAAACGGACTCCAAAAATTCCGAAATAAATTTTCACGGGCTTCTAAAATCAAGCTGCACAAGGTGAACATTTATTTGGGACCTAAATGAAATTTTGAAAAACACACATTTTTTCTAAATTCAAATAAAACACCGAAAAACTCTGAAATAAAATCTTGTTTGATTTTATTATTAAATCCTCAATATTTCTTTATTTTGGGAAAGTCATTTTATTCCCTCTCTCATATTTTTGTAATAGAAATAATTGATGACAAAATAAATAAGATCAAATGATCCTATCCTCAAAATTTGAGAAAAACTCAAATATGAAAATAACGAAATCCCCAACTCTCCCCGTGGGTCATTGAGTTGCGTAGAATTTCTAGGATCAACCAAAATGCAAAATAAAATATGATATGCATTGATGATCTAATGTATAACATTCCAAATTGGAAATTTGGGATGTTACATATCATAAGCATAATCACTCTGATCATTAATAGCATGGATAGCACCAATAGTATAGCAATTATTATATTCTTCCAAGCAAGTGCCAAAAAGATTTTCAAGATCATAAGAAGTATCATTATCTTCCACAATTATATTTTCATGAGGCACAATAGTAATAGGAGCAACATTATTTGGGAGAGATATCTTTTTACCTCTCTTCCTTTTTCTTTTCTTCTTCTTCACCACATCATGCGTGGGTTCAATTCTCTTTTTGGAGCCCCTTATTAATGAGATTGGTTGAATAGGAGGCTCCTCCTCGTTACCTGATTCATCATAAGAAATAATAGGAGGATATTGGGAAGTCTCTTCCCTTTCGTTAGTATTCTCTTCATCTTATATTTGTTTTCTTTTCTTTATGTAATTGGCAATATAAGGATTTTCAATGCAATTCACTGCACAATACATATAAATATTCTCTAGATCAAAACGAAGAACTTTATCAAGGGCAAATTTTGGAATATCCTCAGTTATGCATTTCATTTCTTCATAACCCAAAAGAAGGCTAAGCTCTTTATGATGCTCAAGGGTAATCAAATTATCACAATATTTGGACACGACTTGATCATGAAACAAATAGCATTGGAGATTTAAATGACCATGTTCATTGCAAAGTTCACAAGGAGCACGAAAAATATTGAATCTTTCAGCACATTCATCTAGCTCTTCTTGTAACAATTTGGTTTCTAAGTACTTATGCCTCTTGCAATATCTATCTTCCCTATTTGGTGTGTACTTGCAAACCCAGTCTACTCCACAAAAATTGACATGTTTATAGGAGGCATTTTCATCATAACTAGTGCAATCATCATTAGTATTATGGATATTCAAAGAATTCGTACTAACAACATTGCAATCATGCTCATCATTCAAATATTTAGTGCCAAACATTTTATAGATTTCTTCTTCTATCACTTGAGCACAATTATCCTTTCCATCATACTCATGAAAGATATTAAAAAGGTGAAGCGTATGAGACAAACTCAATTCCATTTTTTTATATTTTTCTTTTATAAACTAAACTAGTGATAAAACAAGAAACTAAAAGACTCGATTGCAAGATCTAAAGATATACCTTCAAGCATTCACCTCCCCGGAAACGGCGCCAGAAAAGAGCTTGATGTCTACTACACAACCTTCTTCTTGTAGACGTTGTTGGGCCTCCAAGTGCAGAGGTTTGTAGGACAGTAGCAAATTTCCCTCAAGTGGATGACCTAAGGTTTATCAATCCGTAGGAGGCATAGGATGAAGATGGTCTCTCTCAAGAAACCCTGCAACCAAATAACAAAGAGTCTCTTGTGTCCCCAACACACCCAATACAATGGTAAATTGTATAGGTGCACTAGTTCGGCGAAGAGATGGTGATACAAGTGCAATATGGATAGTAGATACTAGTTTTTGTAATCTGAAAATATAAAAACATCAAGGTAGCAAGTGATAAAAGTGAGCGTAAACGGTATTGCAATGATAGTAAACAAGGCCTAGGGTTCATACTTTCGCTAGTGTAAGTCCTCTCAACAATACTAACATAATTGGATCATAAAACTATCCCTCAACATGCAACAAAGAGTCACTCCAAAGTCACTAATAGCGGAGAACGAACGAAGAGATTATGGTAGGGTACGAAACCACCTCAAAGTTATTCTTTCCAATCAATCCGTTGGGCCATTCCTATAAGTGTCACAAACAGCCCTAGAGTTCCTACTAGAATAACACCTTAAGATACAAATCAACCAAAACCCTAATGTCACCTAGATACTCCAATGTCACCTCAAGTATCCGTGGGCATGATTATACGATATGCATCACACAATCTCAATTCATCTATTCAACCAACACAAAGGACCTCAAAGAGTGCCCCAAAGATCTACCGGAGAATCACGACAAAAACGTGTGCCAGCCCCTATGCATAGGTTCCCAATGTCACGAAACCCGCAAGTTGGTCACCTTAACATACATCAAGTGGCACGTGGTATCCCATTGTCACCACAGATATCCAGGGCAAGACATACATCAAGTGTTCTCAAGTCTTTAAAGACTCAATCGGATAAGATTACTTCAAAGGGGAAACTCGATTCATTACAAGAGAGAAGAGGGGGGAAGAAACATCATAGGATCCAAATATAATAGCAAAGCTCACGATACATCAAGATCGTATCACCTCAAGAACACGAGAGAGAGAGAGAGAGAGAGATCAAACACATACTACTGGTACATACCCTCAGCCCCAAGGGAGAACTACTCCCTCCTCGTCATGGAGAGCGCCGGGATGATGAAGATGGCCACCGGTGAGGGATTACCCCCTCCGGCAGGGTGCCGGAACGGGTCTAGATTGGTTTTCGGTGGCTACAGAGGTTTTTGGCGGCGGAACTCCCGATCTATGTTGCCTTCTGGAAGTTTTAGGTCACGTAGGTATATATGGGTGCAGTAGGTACGTCAGGGGAGCCACGAGGGCCCCACGAGATAGGGGGGCGCGCCCTAGGGGGGGCGCCCCCACCCTTGTGAGCACCTTGTTCCTTCCTTGACGTAGGGTCCAAGTCCATCGAGTGTGTTTCCTTCCAAATATAACTTCTCCAGTTGATTTCGTTCTGTTTCGACTCCATCTGATATTCCTTTTCTTCAAAACACTAAAATAGGCATAAAACAGCAAATCTAGGCTGGGCCTCCGGTTAATAGGTTAGTCCCAAAAATAATATAAAAGTGGATAATGAAGCCCAATATTGCCTAAAACAGTAGATAATATAGCATGGAGCAATCAAAAATTATAGATATGTTGGAGATGTATCATGGTGGTGGATTGCCTCTTGGGCTGAGGATGAACAATACAAGGGGAAGAACAGCCTCCTGAGGAGAGGTGTTCTTGTGCTTGGTGAACTTGTGGTTGTTTGTGTGTCTCTCTCCCCCCTATGGTGGTGGCTAGTCCTATTTATAGAGGCCCTGGTCCTCTCCCCAAATATTGAGTGGGAAGGGAGCCAACAACGGCCAATTTGAAAGGGGACAACTATTACAGCTTATCCTGACAAAAGCAGCCTTCGCCTGCTAAAGGCTCTGGTGGTGACGCCATCTTGGGCTCCACGGTGACCTCCGTCCTGCTAGTCTTGGTCTCGTTGCACTGATATGGAAACATTTTCTTGACGCCTCGGTACGCTGCGCCTGCACTTGCTCCCTTAGCACCAAAGAGGAAACAAGGACACTGTGCGTGCTGGCGCCCGCCTGACACCTGTCTGGCCTCGGTCGTCATGGCTCACGTCATCGAAACCTCAGGAGGTTTGCCTCGCTTTGAACTCTCCGCCCCTCGCGAGCTAGCCTGGTGAGGGCGCTCCTGAGGAGGTCTTGTGTCATCCGCCTCGCGAGTCTTGGCCCCTCGCGAGGGTCTTGAGTGCTTGCCGGTGAAGATAGGTCGTACGGACCCGCTCACAGAGCCACGCCGTGGGCCACAGGCGGGCAAGTCTGGGGACCCCCGTTTCCAGGACGCCGACACATACCTAGACACATACTTGATCCGTTTCCCCTCTAGGGTGGTGAGAAGAATTGACTTACTAGCACAATCAATGTTTCCTCCATACTTTGATAGCCAATCCATGCCTAGTATTATATAAAATCATTGTGATTCCAAAATAATGAGTTCTGAGGGAAAAACATGCTCACCAATGGTCAATGGCAACCGATCACACCATCGGCTAGCCATATATTCTGCTCCTGGTGAGCTCACTAACATGGGTGACCTAAGGGCTAAAGTAGGCAATCCAAACTTATCCACAAATCCCCTTGATATATATGAATGCGATGCACCAGTGTCAAAAAGAACAAGGGTGGTAAATGAGTTAATCAAAAACTTACCAATCACTGCGTCAGGCTGCTCTTTAACTTCCTCCACGTTGATGTGGTTCACCTGTCCTTTGGTGAAGGGGTTTGGCTTCTTCCCTGAGCTTACATTGCCATTACCATTCTTTTCTTTAGGACACTCGATGGCGTAGTGTCCATTCTTCCCTCACTTGAAACAAGTAATGTGACTCAGATCCTTCTTGGCGGGTGTAGCAGGGTTGGAATGGTTCTGACTGTTGTTTCCTCCATTCCCATTTCCATTCTTAGGGCCATTGCGGTTGTGTGAATTTCCTCCATTGTGATAATGGACTCCATGGTTATGATGGGTGTGTTCTCTCGAGTACGGGGTATAGCGGGGTTTCTGCTGAGCTCCAGAGTTGTACTCCCCCTATCCATACTTCTGTTTATGGTTCTCTATCTGCTGCTGCTTACTTTCAATCATGAGGGCCCTGTCTACCAACTCCTGGTAGTTGGTGAATGTTGCCACCATCAACTGCATACTCAGCTCATCATTCAGCCCCTCAAGAAACTTCTCTTGCTTCGCGACATCTGTGGCCACATCATCTGGGGCGTAGCGTGCCAACTTGCTGAACTCATCCACGTACTGTGCCACAGTATGATTCCCCTGGCGTAAGTTGCGGAACTCACGCTTCTTCATACTCATGGCTCCAGCTGATACATGTGCAGTGCAGAAGGCTTGTTGAAACTGATCCCAAGTGACATTGGCCACGGGGAAAGTGGCGGTGTAGTTCTCCCACCATGAGGCTGTGGGTCCATCCAGTTGGTGTGCAGCAAAGCGCACCTTCTTAGCATCTGTGCAACCTGCGGTGGTCGGCTCTCTTCCATTCTTGTGGAGTAAGTCATCAGCAACAATCGGCTCGGTGCTGCTAGAGAACACCGGCAGATTCAACCTTAGGAAACGAGTTAAGTTGTCAACTGGGGGGTGGTGGCGGTAGGTTGTTGTTGTTGTTCTTGTTGTTGTTGTTGTTGTTATTTAGCAACTGCATCAAGGCATTCTGCTGTTGGATCAACTGAGTGAGCTCCGGCGGGAACACGAATCCGTGGTCACGTCTCGGAGGCATCTGATAGGTGGGTGAGAATAGAATAGAATAGGGTCTAAAGAGATATTTCACTACCCATATGCACATGAGACAAACATATTCATTCCACACCTGTCGTGGAATTGTCACGGCAGATGTCCTTAGTGTCAGGACTTAGTCGCGAGGCCAACACATCTATGTGGTAGCTTGAGAGGGGTTGAGCGGGACGAGAGACATGATGTTTTACCCAGGTTCGGCCCCTCACGGTGGAGGTAAAAGCCTACATCCTGCTTCATTGATATTGATGATGACGATCACGGTTACAAGAGTGCTCTATTTCGAGAGCTATTGTCTAAACCTAACTTATCCAACTTGTGGAACTTGTGAATCTTCTCCCTTTTGGGGAGCCCTGCCCCTCCTTATATATGTTGAAGGGGCGGGTTACATGTGGAGTCCTATTAGGATTAGGACTAGTCTATCTCTAATACAAACCGGATACAAGTCCTGTTCTTAACTCCTTGTAAGGTAAATATTCATCATGCCTTTCCTCTTAAACCGGCCCACCATTAACATAAACCAGCTTTCTGGGCCTTGGGCCTTGTCATCCGTCCAGAACACGCGCCGGATCACCAATGAGTCTTCAGGCTCGTGAATCGTCATACCAGTGAACCGCCAGACACGTAAACCTCCACACATGTAAACCGCCAATCACGTAAACCGCCAATCCTCTGGCGGTTTACCAATGAAACGCCTAGTCCGGCCGGTTTATACTTCTGGCCGGTTTACGCCGCGGGGTATATCCCCGACATTAGCCCCCAAGTTTAGCTTGGATTTATTCATGGTAAACTTATGCTACAAAATAAACACAAGAACAAATTTGACAGGTTATGCTCTGGGTTAAGAATTTTTGTAAACCGGTACCTGATCATCCTTAAGTCCTTGTTATTTCCTCCTTCTGGGAAATCCAGGTCAATAGACCAGCTTCATAATCAATTTGCCGACATTGGTTTGTCACCGAGAAATATTGTGAAGAATAACTCCTTTGACTCAGCTCCCAAAGCGCCGGTTTAAGAAATATGGGTCTAAAAATACTTATCTGATATTCAGCCGGTTTGAAGATGTAAAACTTGCCGGTTTAACATTACCAAAATGGCCGGTTTATAAATATTGATGGCACCGGGTCATAATTGTTGTCGACACCGGGTCATGTAATTGATATTCCTGATTTGCTCAAAACTGATAAAATGAAGATGTTCCTCCTTTATATGCATAATACCTGTAGCCCCCAAGTCTTAAGAAGGGAACATAGTGATAACTTAAGACTTGCTCCAATAAGTGTTTCAACCTTGAAGAAATCCGATTAGTTCATCTCAATCATATAAACCGAATACTCCATATATGTAGCCCCCAAGTGCCGGGTTGTCATGCTTGTAGCAACCTAGGACTTGTAATTTGCTTATAAAAACTTCAATTAGTGTAACCCCCAAGGACCGGGTCATTATGCAATAATGAGCAGGAACTTTGTAAATATAATAATGTAGATTTTAGCAGTGATGTGCAGCCCCCAAGGGCCGGCTTAGTAAGATAATACTGAACCGGGACTTGATATATACTTCAATGAAAATACCATCTTATAATATAGCATCCATCGTAGGGCTTGAACCCACGTCCACAAGGTTAAGAGCCTTGTGCTTTACCAACTGAGCAATGGATCCTTCAATATTATGGACGAAAACTTGTGTACCTTGAATTGTTGACATGAGCAATTGGTAGCCCCCAAGGGCCGGCTCATTATAATATGATGAGTCGGGTCTTTAATAAGACTAGTAAAAATGACTTTGCATTAGCCCCCAAGTGTCATGGTGCATGCTTGCAGCGACATGAGACTTGCATGTAATCTCAATTTGAATAATGTAGCCCCCAAGTGCTGGGTTGTAAGTCTGCAGCGACTCGGGACTATTCCTTCCATTGTAGAATAAATCATAATAATAGCCATTGCGCTAAAGCGACTTTGAAAACTCAATAATATTGGTTATTAATAACCATAAAAATCCAGCCATGTTGGCTATTCAAGATAATATAATCCAATGATTTATAAGCGCATGATTCCAATGGCGCAATCCAAATATATATACTGGAGACTTATAGTCCAAAGCCAGGCCGGTTTAACAAACCTGTCTCTGCATACAACAAGTTTAAAGTGTCCTGGCGGTTTACCGCCGGACGGGTCATAATTCCCAACATATAACCCGGGTTTATAACCAAGGCTGCACTTAAGAATAATCAAATATGAAATATATCACACCTGTGACATTGAATCACATTGTTGGTTTTACCAACTTTTTGTAGTAAAGGTGATAACCCCATTCTTGAGTACTGATAACTCCTTCCATATTGTGCCGGTTTATGATAAAACCGTGCCGGGTTGTGATAGACACCGGATTATCCATATATAATACTGGCGACTTGTAGTCAACCAGACCGGGTTAATAATCGTCGGATTATAACTGATCATGTACTGACAACTTGTAGTTGATAGCCGAACCGGGTTGATGAACACCGGTTTACTCCATAATAAAATGGTAATAGAAAATCAAACCGGGCAGATAGTCTCCGGATTAAGATTTGACCATGTTCCGTCAATTTGTAATTGACAGTTTGGGCCGGTTTAAAACTTTGTCGGTTTAAAAACGCAACAAAAAGTAAGGAAACAGTTATCAAGGAAAATATTGAAGCAAAGGCAATGATAAAACCATTTGCAAAAAGAGGCTTATTTGAGATGATAAGATGGCGTTACCATGGTCGGACACGACCAAGCTCCCGATAGGTGTAGCTATGGTTCAAGTCAGCCAGGTCCCCAAATGAAATCGTGGCATTTATGCCAATCAAGTGGCAAGGCAATGGTTCGGGTTCGACCAAGCCCCCAAGTGATTTTGTGGCCTTAGGCCGATCAAGAGGCATGACTGGTTCAGACGTGACCAAGTCCCCAAGTGATCTGGTGGCTCTCGCCTATCAAGAGGTATTGCATTGGTTCGGACACGACCAAGCCCCCAAGTGATATAACATGATGCTTTTGAAAAGCTAACTCAAGGGGTAAACCGGAGGCCGCTTTAGAACAACTCCGTGTAACCACACATGATGTAAAAGAACAAAGACCCCGCTTTATGAAGCAGAAGCCCCCATGTGATCAATAATATGTCAGGCCAGTAAGGCGGGATACCCATGTTTGAACCGCGCATCATGGCAGCAGGTCCTCTTCCGCAATTTTTAACTTTTGCAAGAGATAAATTCTTCTTGAACCGGGATCTTGAACCGGATATTGAGAGCTTCAAAGCTTTGTGGGAGATATCTTTCCCTTGAACCAGATTTTAAACCGGAATCTTCATTTTTAGCCGGAAATTTTCCTGACGACCTTTAAACTCGAACTTGCGAGAAGTTAATTCCTTTTTGAACCGGACATTGTTAAACCGGATTTGAGCGCTTCAGAGCTTTGTGGGAGAAAGATGTCTCTTGAGCCGGATTCTAAACCGGAGTCATTTCTGATGACCTAGAACTTCTTCATCGAGCCGGGATTTTATAACTGTCATATACTTTCTAAGCCGGAAATT
This sequence comes from Triticum dicoccoides, assembly GCF_002162155.2. Lineage (NCBI taxonomy): Eukaryota > Viridiplantae > Streptophyta > Magnoliopsida > Poales > Poaceae > Triticum > Triticum dicoccoides. The sequence continues at coordinate 537,299,130 of NC_041384.1, read as the reverse complement.
TTCTGACGGCCTTTAAACTTTCATCAATATAACAGTAGCCTCCGGGACCGGGTTATCCTTCCCTCCATCGTCCTGGGGTTCTTAAATTTGCTAAAACTGGCATGATTCGCTGAGTCATGTCATCATAGCCCCCGAGTCTCAAAGGTGACTCAAGGAGTTGGCTTGGGACTCTCCTTATTTGACCGTGATATAAACCGGCATAACTTGTATATCATTGGCATTGATAGCATGATGTGAATCCATAGAAGGTTGAGGTAACTGCGGCGGGTTGTAAATGATCCCATATGAGCCGTGTCAGCAACTCGGCCAATGGTTCCTTCCAACTGGCGATTTGAAGTCTAATCAAAACTGTAGTGGCAGTGACTTGTGCGCCTGCCCATTGAACCATCCAGTGCAAACAACGGTTGATGATAATTTGTCTCCAGTTTGAAAGAAAACCGGGCTACCCAGGCTGTGACTTGCTCATACCCAATAAACAACTCATGCAGACAGGTGCGGCCCGGTATGTTGATGTAGACCAGGCCGTGAGAGACGGACAGCAAAGACGACCGCAGCATCAGTGGCGGCTCCGATAGATGAGTCGGCCGCGGCGTTGTAAGCCGGTGCGGACGGGGAAAATCTTCACCGGTGCTGTAAACTGGCATGGATGGGAGATTTAATCGCGGGTGAGGTCCCAGTGAGTCGAAGTAGTCCGGGCCACAAGGGCGGCATCTTGCACACATATTCTTTGATCATTGTGGCACGGTCATATGCTAGCACATGACAGTAATTATGCAATTTATATATCCATGATCCGGCCATCGGTTTTGCAATGACCAATTGTCCTGCATATAAAATGCAAAGACCAAAGTAATTGCTCTCTGACAAAAACAATATGTGCTAACTTATACCTAGAGGGATATCACCTGATTCGCCCGAACAACATATGAGTCGGCCGTGGCATTGTAAGCCGGCGCGGTCGCGTGAACCGCCGTGAGGGCAGATGGACGAGTCGTTCATGGCGTTTGTAAAGCGGCGCGGGTGGTGATTCAAACATGATGTTGTTTAACCGGTGTAGATGCACGAATCGGCAGGTGCGGACGGATGTAATCCGAACATCGGGGCGGCGACTTGCACGTATATCCGTCGAGCATCCTAGCACGGACAAACCCCAATGCAAAAAGTGATGTTGATGCGCCCCCTTAGGCGACACCTTTTTGTAACGGTCCTGCAAAAATATTACAAGACCAAGTAATTGTTCTTTGATAAAAACAATATGTTTAATAAAATAAACTTTAGATGGATACCACCTGGTCGTTTTTACTTGCGGCAACTTTGACCAGCCAGTGGCGACTTGGGCTGCAGCGAGAGAGCCCCGGCGAAGTAGAGCAGGAGTGACTGGAAGCTAGGCACTGTCTTTGATCCGCCACCACTGTATATGCATGTACACTGTTGCATAGTTTTCCCCCAATCTGCTCGTAGGTATAGTAGCTAATTTAAGCTTGCGTATCTTCATTGCTTGGAATAATACTCCTTGGTACAACCACTTGATTCCTTTGCACAGGGACAACAGCATTCGGATGGAAAGTCATGCGCTTCGAGTAAAAACAGCGAGGCGCTTGGCCACAAGACGGCGGAAGGCCAGGACGGTTCAGCAGGACATGCCGGCTCAACAGGCGGCCAAGGACACGGCAGGGCCGACTTTTGCAGCAGAGGTAAGCTCCTGGCAACGAGGTGAAGCGGCGGCAGTCTTCAGCTGCTTGGAGGTTCGATGATGCCACGAAGGTGAGGTTTCAGGCGTGCTGTGCCGGTCAAAGCGACGGGCGTCCGGGCACACAACTCAGCAGAAGGTGGGGATGACCCGTTGGACGGCTTGCGGAGGAGCGACGAGTTATGGCAGGGACGAGTCTGAGTGGTGGACCGATTCTACACAGTAACTTGACCGGACTAGTCTCGTCCCCTTGCTGACTTGGTTTTTGCATCTGACATCATGATTGATACTTAATCCGGACGGATTACCCGGTCACGTGTGGAGGCAAAACAGTGAAGTCGAATTCGACGGATCACCTAGCAACATGTGCGATGATACACGCGATCCTTCTCGATCTACAGCGACGCGCACGACGGTTCAAGACGTCCGCGCTGTCCCACGCCGGTTTATCCAGCGTCATCAGTCCGTGCAGCAAAGTTGATTTTAACTTCAGATCCGACGAATCACGTTGCGTCGGAGGCGCACAGCAGAAACTCCAAACCCTAATTTGTTTTGAAATCAAAACTCATACTTCTTCATCCGGCCAATTGCGAGCTTCTCGAAACCTTGGAAAAAAATCCCTCCAAGAACTCAAACACCACCATGCGCAGGCCCCACGGTGGGCACTAACTGTCATGGAATTGTCACGGCAGATGTCCTTAGTGTCAGGACTTAGTCGCAAGGCCAACGCATCTATGTGGTAGCTTGAGAGGGGTTGAGCGGGACGAGAGACATGATGTTTTACCCAGGTTCGGCCCCTCATGGTGGAGGTAAAAGCCTACATCCTGCTTCATTGATATTGATGATGATGATCACGGTTACAAGAGTGCTTTATTTCGAGAGCTATTGTCTAAACCTAACTTGTCCAACTTGTGGAACTTGTGAATCTTCTCCCTTTTGGGGAGCCCTGCCCCTCCTTATATATGTTGAAGGGGCGGGTTACATGTGGAGTCCTATTAGGATTAGGACTAGTCTATCTCTAATACAAACCGGATACAAGTCCTGGTCTTAACTCCTTGTAAGGTAAATATTCATCATGCCTTTCCTCTTAAACCGGCCCACCATTAACGTAAACCGGCTTTCTGGGCCTTGGGCCTTGTCATCCGTCCAGAACACGCACCGGATCACCAATGAGTCTTCAGGCTCGTGAATCGTCATACCAGTGAACTGCCAGACACGTAAACCGCCAGACATGTAAACCGCCAATCACGTAAACCGCCAATCCTTTGGCGGTTTGCCAATGAAACGCCTAGTCCGGCCGGTTTATACTTCCGGCCGGTTTACGCCGCGGGGTATATCCCCGACAACACCACTCAATTCAAACAAGATTCATACAATCGATCTAAGCTACTATTACAAAATCTCGCAATGCTTTCTATCTACTTGGAAGAATACTAATGGTAATATGGTGGTCGACTAGAAATTTTGATCGGTGGAAGACTCCATAATATATGCTCCAGCTTTGTCTTCATAGTCATCATCGCTGTCGTGGTCGGTGTCTGTGTCGTCTAGTATGATGTAGTCTTTAGAATGAATGTCCACTCCAGGCTCGGGCTTCACCACGGGTAGTCCTAGCTTCCTCTTTAGGTCTTCATTCTGCTCCAGTAGTACGGCAATTTCTTCTTCGTATCCATCACGTGTGGCCTTGAGTTCCTCTTCTAGCCGCATGTTCCAGGTCATCACCTTCTTTGTATCTATCACGTTAGCGCACATCTGATTCTCGTAACGACGAATGTGCTGGTTCAACTCCTGTATGTAGGCTGCAATAGATTTGTCCTTCCTGGTGGAAATCATCTCCCATTGCTCGTCTTGGCATCCACATATCTGGTAGGTGGTGTTCTTAAGATCCTTATTGTACACCTCTCCTATGCGTCCAACGGCGATGTGGGCGGCCATCCTCTTTCCTAAACTCTAGGTTGGTGCATCAAAGGAAAACTCGATGGGCTTAGTAATTGGTGCAAAGTCCTTCCTAGAACATGAACTTGAATCGTCCAACGCTCCTCTTCCGGTAAAGTGGCAGTGAAGGTTCTGGTGAAGCTTGGTATGCCGATGTTCAGGTACCTAGTGACTTCCTTCAAGTGTTGTCCGAAAGGGGTGTCGTCATCCGGTTGAGTAAACTTGTTCCTTGGGCCTGACATCTATAGTGTAGAAATAGAGAAGAGTTAGAAATGAGTAGAGAAGAGTATCCTGTGGCTTTTCCTAGTGGTCGCGTCCTACAGTCAGTGTGTGCTCTGATACCATCTTGTAGCGACCTGATCCCAATGGACCGTAGTCTCTGTGCTTAAGTGTCATCCCTGGATCGGTATTGCTGACACACACAGTACTCGAGGATTTATAACAGACTTCAATCACACTCCTATTATATCGAGTGTCTCATAAAGTGTACTTATTACAATAATATGGCCGAAGGTCATCTAACTAACTTGCGGAAGCATCAAAGATAAATGAGTCCATCCAACTCCATGGCAAAACTGAGTGCATGACAACGACCTATCGCACCTTACTCTTCGTCTAAAAATTCTGCAACATGATACGTTGCAGCCGTGTAGGTCAGCACATGGAATATGCTGGCAAGATCACACTATAGAGAATAATGATGTAATAAAACTATCACTACATGCATATTTGGCTGGTGGATGCTCTAAGTTGAACATTTGCATAAAGATAATTTTTCCCTACAACAAAGGAATAGATTTTATTTAACTACCAAGTTTATTCCATTATTGAGAAGGTTCCCCCAACTCAATTCCCAAAAGAATATTAATAACCCAACAAATTCATTAAGTAAAGTGACGAGATCAATCAATAATTCAAATACCAGATACTCAAGATGTCCATAACCGGGGACACGGCTAACCATGATTAGTTTATACACTCTGCAGAGGTTTGCGCACTTTTCCCCACAAGACTCGACCACATCCATGACCGGATGATCGAGATAAAGTCTTTCTGAAGCATTAACTTTTTACTCTGGGTAGACAATACCACCTACTTTCCTCTACATCTGCTAGCCTATCACTGAAAGAGGTCACACACCTTACTCAACTATGCCAGAGCCCATAATGGCTTGTGGCTGCACACGGAAGTTTCTGAGCATGAATAATATTATGATCCCTTTGAGCCTGGGTGGCATTCCATAGGATGATCACACGGGTACTCCGGGATATACTAGGACAACACTCGATTGCTCCAGGTGCCCGCAACCAATCCACCCAGATGTGTATTAAAGTAGCCACCTTAAGTTTGCCTTAGTTATAATCTCTCACAACTTGCATGATTCTCACATACCAATCCCCGTCTATGAGCATGTCTAAGCAATAAGTAACAAAGCATATAATCCCGGGGTTGATAAAAATACAATAGGTTCCTACCTCATCAACTACTTAATAGTAACCACATGTTCACAATCCTACTCATGCAATGTTTGGGGTTGAAACTAATGCATAAAAAACTGGGTAATAAACGGATATGATCAAAGTATAACTTGGATTGCTGACGATCGGAAAACCCTAGAGATTCGTAGTAGCAAGCTTTGCACTCCGGATACTCTATCATAAACAAACAATAGCATACATAAGCACTCGAACATAAGATGCAAAGGTAAAACCAAATAAAAAGATCTAAACAGAAAGTTCAAGTGAAGAGCTTCAATTTGCAAAAAGAATCGATCAAAACAGAGATACCAAACTCAGATTACGATCAAAAGAAGTTCAAATTCAAATCTATTTGAAACCAAATTTTATACTTTCAAAAACATGTTTAAGTTGATTATCTAAACATAGGGATAGTAATGAAGAATTTGGCGTTGGTTTCGTTGTATTTCGACAAACGAGCAAAAAGTAGTGATCGTTTAATGATCAGGGACTAATCAGCAATAGAAATAATTACGGATAGATCCTTGGCCAAAAATAAACAGAACGAGAAAAATATATCGGGCAAACGTCCGCTAACAGAGACGAACGAACGAAAACATTCGTTGACAGATCTAAACGAACGAACGTTCACTAACTAAACTAACCTAATAATAAACCAGGTATTCTAAAAAAACCAAAAATGAAAAGTGGATCGGGGTTCGGTTTATACCGGTTCGACGGCTTGGGCGGAGAAAACCGACGACGGCGGCGACGAACTCCGGCGAGGTGGTGGCGGCATGGGGCGGCGTCGGCGCGGGGCAGCGGCAGGGTGGTGCGGCGCAGGCGGGAGGCGGCAGCGGTGGCAGGCGGTGACAACTCGGCTTGTGGAGGAGGAGGGTCGGGGGCCTCGACCTTTAAAGGGGCCGGGGGAGGGGGGTGACATGGGGGAGGGGCAAGGCGGCAGAGGCGTCCAACCTCGGCATGGAAGCCGATGGCGGCACGGTGGCGGTGTCATGCAGGAGCCGGACTCAGACGGGGCGGCGCACTGCTGGGCCGGCTGGGCTTCAGCCCAGTCGATCAAAAAAACTTTTTTAAATAACGCCACTAAGAAAAATCCAAATAAAAATCCTAAAATTTCAAAAATAATTTTCACCATCCCCTCCTATTATTTGGGACCACATGAACATTTTTTCTGGAATAAATGCAATTTTTAAAAATGCATCTTTTCCCCTAATTTAATAAAATTCAACTAAATAAAATAGCAAACAAATATTCAAATAAATATAATTTTATTCAAGATTAAATTTCCAATATTTCCTAGCTGTTTTTGAAGAAGTCATATTATCTTCTCTCATTATTTTATTTATTTGAAATAATTGGAAAAATAATTTGAATAAAACCACTTTGATCCAATTTATCAATTTTGAAAAATTCAAAAATAGATTTTTATGAAAACCTCCAACTCTCTCAATTGGTCATTGAGTTGCTTAAGGTTTCTAGGATCAAAATTCCAAATAAAACAAATTAAAAAAATGCACAAATTATGGATGCATATAATGACCTAATGATTAACATCTAGAAAAATCAAAATCAAAATAAAATTCCTAAAATTCCAGAAATAATTTTCACCATCCCCTCCTATCATTTGGGATCACATGAACATTTTTTGGACTAAATGCAATTTTTAAAAATGCATCTTTTTCCCTAATTTAATAAAATTCAACTGAATAAAATAGCAAATAAATATTAAAATAAATATAATTTTATTAAAAATTAAATTTCCAATATTTCCTCGCTGTTTTTGAAGAAGTCATATTATCTTCTCTCATTATTTTATTTATTTGAAATAATTGGAAAAATAAATTGAATAAAACCACTTTGATCCAATTTACCAATTTTGAAAAATTCAAAAATGTATTTTTATGAAAACCCCCAACTCTCTCAATTGGTCCTTGAGTTGCTTAAGGTTTTTAGGATCAAAATTGGAAATAAAACAAATTCGAAAAATGCATAAATTATGGATGCATATGATAACCTAATGATTAACATCCAAATTGAAAATTGGGATGTTATAATTTTTCCATGTACATATTTATTCACTGGTGATAGTTTTGATGATACATTTATACTGTTGTAGTTTAGAACTAGTACTTGTACTTGAGCTATTATACGATGGATGAACATGTATGGTGATGTTGTTCTTTCTCATATCTACAGTTCTGGTGCTCACTAGTTTTGTTTTTTGCTCGTAGACTAGAGGTTGTAATTGAACTAATATAAGATGTGGTGATTGTAGTTTTGATATAGGATATTAACGCAAGAATAGAACATGAACTTGGAAGATGTGGTGCTTATTAGTTTCGTATTGTTTTAAGATGATGGCTGAACTTAAACTTGATCTATGACAAGTAGGGTTAGGAGATCATCTGTTTTTCGTAGGTGTGGTGCTATCCATGTGTGAGATTTGTAGAGTTGCTTTTTTAAAAGGTTTATGCAACTATGATGAAGCACCCAAACTTTTTTTGGACATAATCCAGGGAGTTGTAGTTGTTTTTCTTAACCTAAGTGGTTGTAGTTTTTTATGATAATCCATGGTTTTATGTCTCTATTTCATTTTAGGTGTGTTCATAATCCAATGCTAGAAACCTTATTCATTTGTTGTCCTGTTTTTATTAATGTATTGATGTTTTCAGTGTCATAGTACCTTTCTTTGAGAATAATATAACTCTCAGTGATACTAATTAGTGCTCATGTTCTTGAACTAATGGTTGTTCACCACCTTACTTATTATTATTATTATTATTATTATTATTATTATTATTATTATTATTATTATTATTATTATACAGTTCTTCCTCAACTATCCAAATGCCTAGAATTTACAAATATCCTATCGGTACTATTAAGCACAATTTCTCTACTATTAGATGGCATAAGGAACTTGCAGATTTAACTGAAAAACGAAAGGAGTATGTTTCCAAATATGAGGTTGACAATCTTCTGAATATTCATCCTCATCTAATGATCCCTATTCCAATTCTGCAATGGATCGCTAACCATTTAAATTGTAATGGACCTGGAGTTTTCAAAAGAGACAAAAGATAATCCATCTGAGAAGAGAGATGGTAACTCAAGTTTTTGGCATTCGCTCTGGTTCTGTGCCTTTTCCTCTTGACAGTGAAGATGAAGTTGTCGTGGCTAGAGTTTTAGAGCTTCTGTCTTAGTACCTTGATATTTGCCAGAAGAATATACTAATGGAAAATATAGTAACTATGATGAAGAATGATGAGACTGAGAGAGGTTTTATCTGCAACTTCATGTTTCTATTCGTTAGCATTGTTTTCTGCCCAACCACTCAAAATTTTGCAAATTGGAAACTTCTTTATGGGATCCATGACATAACCAAGATGAAAACCTATGTTTTGGCTCAATTTTGCATTGATCACTTGAACAAGCAAATTGAAAATTTCATCACTAATCAGTTAAATAGAGTGGAAGTTCCCTTGAACAATTCCAATTATGTTGGTGGATGCTTATCTTTAGCTACTGTAAGTTTTCTTTTTTCCCTTCTTTTCACCTTTTTATAATGTTAATATGTGTTTTCCCAATTTAATTACTTGTTATATGCCTTTTGATAATGAAGGTGCTTATACGTTCACTTCTACATTTTATAGTCCCTGATTCATACTTTCGTCTCGTCTTGTGGTCCCCAACCTCCCTAGATTGCTTATCTGGACTTCATTGACTTCACCAATAATGAAACAACTATGGAGTGCCTAGAATGCCACATGTTCAGAATGAAGACTTTGCCTATCTAACTTTGGTGGACTTGAACATAGCTTCGGAGAAGCCTTTTGCATTGGGATTATTAGTAGTAAGCATGTTCTATTGGTATTTTATTTTTCGATTTAAATTTAGTAAACTTGTTGTGCTTCTAATCTCAAAAAAGAAGGAACAAATCTTTTATTAAGAAGAGTAAAGTACAACTGAAGTTCGCCATTTGAAACAATAAGAAGCTAGTATGGTTGAGGACCTATTTACTAGTTGTTGCAATCCAACTAAATTTTACTAGTTGATGTAATCCTTTTGAAATAATAACAAATCAACAAGTTGTTGCATTGAATTATTTTCTATTCCATTTCATCTGCATCTATGAAGAAGTTACAATACTTTTTAACAACAATTTAATTTGGTTGAGCACCTATTTACTTTTTTCTTGCAAGTATAATGGTTAAGAACAAGCGGAACACTTGTGTTGACTTCCTTTTTTTGTTCAGCTGAGAGACATATCAAGGAAACCTTATAGTGCACGTGCAATCATATTGGCCGAGGAAAAGTTATCCAAAGCCCCACAGAATATTCTCACTGAAGAAAATGCCATTCCCAAGTACAATGGCATCTTAGATGTTGCATCTACTTCAACCAACACTTCAAAATTCGGGTTCTGTGCTATTTTTGGTTCTGTAATAGATTTTTTTGCAAGTTCATTTTGATAACATAACTATATTTTCGTACATTTGAATATTTTCTACCTTTTTTGGTGAAACTAATAGTTTTTGCAAATAATATCCCAAGTTGTTGTGAAGCATGATGAAATAGGGAAAAAGTTACATGAATAGCATGTCCAAATATGTTTTCTAAACTTTAAGCAACTGTCATGTCATTACAGCCAAATTCAGACCACCAACTCAACAAAACTGGCATTTCAACCAGGAATCCCATTGTTCTTCTTTCAACATGCAGCAACAGGAATAATCTCATTGAACTAGTTCACACCCACAATCACTTAGTTCAGACAAGCAGTGAGCCTACTAGAGGTTCTATATGTGAAGATCTTTTTGCAGTCACTCCTAGTCCTCGTGTTACCTTCAGCCACACCAACAATTACAATCAAGTTCAAATTCCTAGTGGAGTTCCAAAGCAAGCTTCAGTTTGTCAGCAAGTCTAGAAAATTAAGGAATCACCTTCAGCTATTAACAATGGGATTCATTCTGAAAACACTCTTCATCCTCATGCTTCTTTGAGTCAGACAAATGATGGCACCCAAATTGTTGTTATCACTCTTATTGAGATCTCAGGTACTATTTATGAGCCAATTCAAAAAGAAAAGGAGTAACTTACAGATGCAAATCTCACTGCATCAATGCTATTCCCGAAAGCACCAGGTCCCAAGGATAGAACAAAATATATTGAGCAAATTCAGATAGAATTTCGAGATATCAACACTGCAACAGTACAACTGCATAGAAGTCCTCTTTCTGGACACTCAGTTTTTGTCAGCGAGCAAACTCAGTTAATAAATGAGCAAGTTCTAGCTGTTGTTAGTGTGCTCAATCTGACTCTAAACAAGCAAGTCTCAGATGGATATCCGAGTGCTCCTGTGCTAGTTCAGAAAATTCCTATTCTTGAGAACATAGTATCTCCTTCCAGTCACATTCTAATTGAAGATGGATATATTGCAAAGGAATGAGTGTGCAATCAAATGAAAATGGACATGACATTGAAATTTCCATGAAGCATGCTAATGATATTTTAATGCCGCAAATCAATAACTCAGTGCCCAAAGGTATATTCCAACAATTTTGCATCCATCCATCCCCGCCTGGCCAATTAACTTGGAAATATTTTTTCACTTTGCAATTCCCCTTATATTTATATCTCTTTTGTTTTCTCGCCACAATGCTTATTTTACACTACTTTTAATTCATTTATTTGACAGATCCTCCAGTGCTTGGTAACAAATCATCTGATGCGGCTGCGACACCCCTGATTCAATTGTACACTAATCATACACGCAAATATGAACGATCAAGATCAGGGAATCACAGGAAGATATCACAACATAACTCTAGATACAAATTAAAATAATACAAGCCTCATACTACAAGCGAAGGGCCTCGAGGGTGCGAATACAGGAGCTCGAATACACAAGAGTCAGCGGAAGCAACAATATCTGAGTACATACATAAGGTTAAACAAGACTACCTTAAGAAGGCAAGCACAAACAAGATATGGATCGAAAAGGCAAGGCCGCCTGCCTAGGACCTCCTAACTACTCTTGGTCGTCGACGGTCTCCACGTAGTAGTAGGCTTCGTCGGGGTATTAATAGTCGTCGATGGTGGAATCTGGCTCCTAGGATCCACCGTCTGATCGCAGCAACCGGGTATAGGGGAAAAAATAGGTAGCAAAGCAACCGTGAGTACTCATCCAAAGTACTCGTGAGACTTACATCAGAACTATGCTAAGTATGCATCAGTATCAAAGGGATGGGGCTGTATCTGTGGACTGAACCACAGAATGCCAGAATAGAAGGGAAAGAATAGCCTATCAAAGACTAGCATCTTCAAGCATCTTGCATCATTCAAAAGCATACAAAATAGCATTTTATAATTAACAAGCATGTTGTAGAATTAGCGCCCAGAGATCCTTTCTCGACTCCATGTGAGAAAGAAATCCTAGAGCCATCATATCCAACTCATATCTAAAGTATCCATTTCTAGTTGTAATAGATCGGGATACAACTCCAAGCATACGTTACCGTCGGCACGACTATTCGAATAGATAGACTTCCCTATAGGGGTGCACCACATTACCCAACATGCTTGATTACTCTGGCCAGACTCACTTTCCTGGGTCATGCCCGGCCTCGGAAGATCAACACGTCGTAGTCCTACCTAGGCTCCATAGAGAGGTCCCCGCCAATCTACATCCCAAGCGCTCCGGGGTCTTGGGCCCATCACCCTTTGCACTCTGGGTCGTTGCGCATAGGGCGGACCCAGTCACCACCTCTGTCATGGATGGCACCGGCCCAGCCGTGCCACAATGCTAAACTAGATGTCTGACAGAGCTTTAGGAAGAAACGTACGACGTCGAGTACCCATAACTGTTCCCGCATAGCGGTTAGTGCGTATGGGCCAGTGGCCAACTCAGATCAAATACCCAAACCCTTAGTGTATTGGGAGCTCACGGAGACGAGAAGATACTCACGATAATGTGACCCCGTCTTGAGGAAATACGGCGAGGACTAGGCCCAACCCTCGCACTGGGCGGTCTATGATACGTCTCCAACGTATCTATAATTTTTTATTGTTCCATGTTGTTTTATTATCAATCTTCGATGTTTTATAATCATTTTATATCATTTTTGGTACTAACCTATTGACATAGTGCCAAGTGCCAGTTGTTGTTTTTTCCATGTTTTTTACATCGCAGAAAATCAATGTCAAACGGAGTCCAAATGCCACGAAACTTTAGAATGATTTTTTATGGGCCAGAAGAAAGGCAATGGGCCCTAGTTGCACCTGGGGGGTTCCTCGAGGGGGAACAACCCACCAAGGCGTGCCAGGAGGCCCAGGTGTGCCCTGGTGGGTTGTGCCCACCTCGCGTGCCCCCCGGACCGCCTCTTTGCTCTATAAATACCATAATATTCCAAAAACCCTAAAGGCATCAGCAAAATATTCATCCAGCCACCGCAGAGTCCAAAACCACCAGATCCAATCTAGACACCATCTCGGATGCGGTTCACCACCTCCATTGGCGCCTCTCCGATGATGTGTGAGTAGTTCTTTGTAGACCTTTGGGTCCGTAGTTAGTATCTAGATGGCTTTCTCTCTCTCTCGCTGAATTCTCAATACAATGGTCTCTTGGAGATCCATATGATGTAACTCTTTTTGCTTGTGTTTGTTGGGATCTGATGAACTTCGAGTTTATGATCAGTCATATCTTTTTATATCCATGAAAGTTATTTGTGTTTCTTTGATCTCTTAAAGCCTCGCATTTCTTCTCCGATATTTGGGTTTTGTTTGGCCAACTTGATCTATATTTATCTTTCAATGGGAAGAGGTGCCCGGTAGTGGGTTCGATCTTACGGTGCTTGATCCTAGTGACAGAAAGGGAACCGACGCGTATGTATCGTTGCTACTAAGGATAAAAAGACAAGATCTATATCTACCTCCATATAGATAAACGGATCTTGTCTACATCATGTAATCGTTCTTTTTGCATTACTCCATTTTTCCATGAACTTAATACACTAGATGCATGCTGGATAGCGTTTGATGTGTGGAGTTATAGTAGTAGATGCAGGCAGGAGTCGGTCTACTAATCTTGGACGTGATGCCTATGTAATGATCATTGCCTGTATATCGTCATAATTATTTGAAGTTCTATCAATTGCCCAATAGTAATTTGTTTACCCACCGTTTTCTATTTTTCTCGAGAGAAGCCACTAGTGAAACCTACGACCCCCGGGTCTTCTTTCTCATATATTTTCCTTGCGATCTACTTTTCCTTTGCATTTTTATTCAGATCTATTAAACCAAAAAGTACAAAAATACCTTGCTGCATTTTATCTTTATTTATTTTATTTGGCGTTCGATCTATCAATCTACTACAATTTACCTCACGTCTGTTTGCCTATCTTGAGGCGTCGTACCCCGGAAGGGATTAACAACCCCTTTAACATGTCGGGTTGCGATGTGTTGTTATTTGCGTGCAGGTGCTGCTTACGTTGTGTTGCTTGGTTCTCCTACTCGTTCGATACCTTGGTTTCATAACCGAGGGAAATACCTACCGTCGTTGTGCTACATCATCCCTCCCTCTCCAGGGAAATATCGACGTAGTTCCAGCTACCATCAAGGAGAATTTTTGGTGCCGTTGCCGGGGAGGATCTTCAACATAACCAGGTTCCTAATCACAAATCTCATCTCCTTGCAATTTACATTATTCTCCATTTGCCTCTCGTTTTCCTCTCCCCAACTTCACACAAATTTGTTGTTTTATTTGCCTCTCTTTGTCCCGTCCGCCGTTTTCTTGCCGGATCTGTTTTTGAGTGCAATCTTGTTGTGTGTTCATCATGACTCAAGGGAACACCATGTTATGTGACTTATCAAATACCAACAGCAATGATTTTATTGGTACTTCGCTTGCTCCTCCCACCACTAGTGCGGAGACTTGTGATATTAATACTGCTTTGCTGAATCTTGTTATGAAAGACCAATTTTCCGGTACTCCTAATGAGGATGCCGCGTCCCATCTTAATACCTTCGTGGAATTATGCGATATGCAAAAGAAAAAAGATGTGGACAATGATGTTGTCAAGATGAAATTATTTCCGTTCTCTTTGCGTGATTCTGCAAAAATTTGGTTCTCTTCTTTGCCTCATAATAGTATCAATTCTTGGAATAAGTGCAAAGATGCTTTTATCACTAAGTATTTTCCTCCCACAAAAATTATTTCCCTTAGAACCCAGATCATGAATTTCAAGCAACTTGAACATCAGCATGTTGCACAATCTTGGGAAAGTATGAAAATGATGCCAAGGAATTTCCCAACTCATGGGTTAAATCTTTGGATGATCATACAAAAATTTTATGCGGGGTTGAATTTTGTTTCTTGTAATCTTTTAGATTCCGCCGCGGGTGGTACTTTTATGGAAATTACTTTGGGTGAAGCCACCAAATTGCTTGATAATATCATGGCAAATTATTCACAATGGCATACCGAAAGAGCTCCTACTAGTAAAAGAGTTAATTCGGTTGAAGAAATTTCTTCTTTGAATGATAAAGTTGATGCCTGGGGAAGGGGAGCCTTGGCGCAGTGGTAAAGCTGCTGCCTTGTGACCATGAGGTCACGGGTTCAAGTCCTGGAAACAGCCTCTTACAGAAATGTAGGGAAAGGTTGCGTACAATAGACCCAAAGTGGTCGGACCCTTCCCCAGACCCTGCGCAAGCGGGAGCTACATGCACTGGGGCTGCCCTTTTTAATGATAAAGTTGATGCTCTTATGAAATTGGTTGCTAGTAAAAGTGCTCCTACTGATTTTAATGATATGCCTTTGTCTACTTTGATTGAGCAAAATAGTGATGCCATTGATGTGAATGTTATTTCTCGCAATAATTTCAACAACAACACTTACAGAGGTAATTTAAATCCTAGGCCTTTTCCTAGTAATTACTCCAACAATTATGGTAATTCCTATGGAAATCAATATTATAATAATAATAGGAACACCCCTGATCTTGAAATAATATTAAATAATTTATCAATACACAAAAAGTTTTCAACACTTTCATAGAAGAAAAGTTGAACAATATTGATGATTTGTCTAGAAGTGTTGATAGAATTGCTCATGATGTGGAAAATCTCAAGATGAAATTTTTTGTGCCTAAAGTAGATTAATCAATTAAAGCTCTTTATGTTTCTATGGATGAGAGTAAGAAAAGAACGGCTATGCTTATAGCTAAAAGAGAATTTTTAGAAAAAGCTTTTTCTAGTGATTATTCTTGCAAAAGTGATGAAGATCTTAAAATGATTGGTGTTTCTTCTATTGATTCCTTGTTTAATGAAGTTAATAATGATGAAAAAGGGACTGGATAAGAGTTAACTTTAGGTAGAAGGCGTCCCAATATTTCGGAGGGTGAAAATCTTGTTGAGAAAATTGATGAAAGTGGGTTTGGAGAGGTCAAAACTTTAGCTAGTGATGCACCCACTCTTTTGGATTACAAAGACTTTAATTATGATAGTTGCTCTTTGATTGATTGTATTTCTTTGTTGCAATCCATGATGAATTCACCACATGCTTATGAATAAAACAAAGCTTTTACTCAACATATTGTTGATGCTATGATGGAAGCTTTGGAAGAAAAGTTGGAATTAGAAGTATCAATTCCTGAAAAATTGCATGATGAATGGGGACCTACTATCAAAGTTAAGATTAAAAATTATGAGTGTTTTGCTTTGCGTGACTTGGGTGCTAGTGTTTCCACAATTCCAAAATCTTTATGTGATGTGCTTGGTCTTACCAATCTTGAAGAATGTTCTTTGAACTTACACTTGGCGGATTCTACTATTAAAAAGCCTATATGAAGAATTAATGATGTTATTATTCTTTCAAATAGGAATTATGTGCCCATAGATTTTATTGTTCTTGATATTGATTGCAATCCGTCATGTCCAATTATTCTTGGTAGACCATTTTTACGCACTATCGGTGCCGTGATTGATATGAAAGAAGGCAATATTAAGTTCCAATTTCCTTTGAGAAAGGGTATGGAAAACTTTCCTAGAACAAGAATTAGGCCACCATATGAATCAAACATGAGGGCATCTTATGGATCTCGAACCAAAGATGACAAAACTTAGATCCTTGCTTTATGCCTAGCTAAGGGCGTAAAACTGTAGCGCTTGTTAGGAGGCAACCCAATGAATAAAATTTATTTTTGCTTTTTGATTTTTGTTCTTGAGTGTTAGCACAATTATTATACTTTTATGATTGTGTTTTTATGTTTTAGTTAGTGTTTGTGCCAAGTAAATCCTTTAGGATCTTGGGCAATAGTTGTTTGATCTTGCTGAAAAAACAGAAAGTTTTGCACTCACGAAAACAATTATCATTTTCTACCAGAGAGCGATAAAATAACCATTCCAATTGCACTAGATCAATACACAAATTTCTCAGGTCTTCCTAATTTGGCATATTTTTTGGCATTACAGAAGTATTCGAAATAGTCAGATTGCTACAGACTGTTCTGTTTTGACAGATTCTGTTTTCTTTGTGTTGTGTGCTTATTTTGATGGCTCTGTGGTTTTCTTTGATGAGTTTTTGCCGTAGAAAAGTTGGAATACAGTAGATATAATACAAAAACAAAATATGAATTGGTTTGATATAGAACTTATAATAGTGGTTTATTATTCTTATACTAACGGGTCTCACGAAGGTTTTTGTTGAGTTTTGTGTGATTGAAGTTTTCAAGTTTTGGGTTATCTTACGATGGATGAAGGAAGGATGTAAGAGCCTAAGATTGGGGATGCCCCGGCATCCCAAGATATTATCCAAGAATGAGCAACCAACTAAGCTTGGGGATGCCCCCGACTGGCATCCCCGCTTTCTTCCAACAACTATTGGTATTTTACTCAAGGCTATATTTTTATTCGTCACATGATATGTGTTTTCCTTGGAGCATCTTGTATGATATGTGTCTTTGCTTGTTTTATTTTGTGTTTTAAGTCATCAATCCTTGCTGGACACACCTATTTGAGAGAGCCAAAATTATATCATGACTTGTTAGAATTCCTCTCTATGCTTCACTTAAATCTTTTATGAGCTAGGACTTGCTCTAGTGCTTCACTTATATCTTTTTTAGCACAGTGTGCTTTGTTATTTTTGAAGAAATACTCTCTTGCTTCACTTAGATTTGTTTGAGAGTTAGTAAAATTTTCAATAAATTCTCTCTTGCTTCACTTAAATTATTTTGACAGAAAGAAATTTTGTTATGCTCATGATCTTCACTTATGTTTGTTCAAGCTTATGGAAAGAAACACATGAAAATTAGTGCCAAAGTGATAGATATCCAAGAAGGATAAAGAAAAGAAAATGTCATGAAGATCATTGGACAAAATAAACTTGATTCTTAGTAATAGTTTTGAGATATGATGGTGTGATATGTTAGTCATCTTAATGAGTAATTGTGCTCTAGTAAGAATATTGGTGTTAAGGTTTGTGATTCCCTATGCATGCACGAAAGTCAATAATCATGCAATGAAAAATATATCCTACTTGTGGTGCATTATGCAGTGTTAATTATGCTTAATGCTTGCTTATGAGGTTATTCGTTTTTTGGTTGGTCGCTTCTCAATCTTTTTGCTAGCCTTCATTTTGCACCAAGTATGACCTCTACTTGTGCATCCGAAATCCTTTAAACCAGTTTTGCCACATGAGTCCACTATATCTACCTATATGCGGTATTCTTTTGCCATTCTAAGAAAATTTGCATGTGCCATCTCTAATTTTCAAAATAAACTTCTCTTTTGTGTGTTTGTTTCGCTCGCGAAGCGGTGAGGGGTGGCTAATATTTTCCATGCTAGATGTGTTATTCTCAAGATGAGTGTTTATTTACTTGTCATTAAACGAGAGTAAGGCAAAGGTATTAGGGATGCCCAGTCCCGAAATGCAAAAATAAATGAATTTACTTTATGTCAAATAATAAATTCCTTGGAAAGTGTTAGTATGGAGGGCACCCGTGGATACGGTTAGCCATGGAAAGTGAAAGTTATGGTGGAAAAAGGAATAAACTTTATTTTCTGTTTGGGAACCGCCTACGATATATCTATGCATGGAAAGTGTTGGGAACTCTAAGTCGTTTTTTTTGGTAGGATGGATACACCTCCCAAAATGTTTATATCTCTAATTTTTCGCTTTGAGTTCTGGCACCTCTACAAATCCCTACTTCCCTCTGCGAAGGGCCTTTCTTTTACTTTATGCAATTTTTTTTATTTTTTGAAATTTGAGTCTCCATCTTCTCTCATAAAAGCACCAACTAGGAGGCAATATGATCGTGCTCAAGTATTGAGTGTAGTTAATATTCGAGTGTGTTTCATGAATGGATCAATGTTTGAGCATGATGGGCTAGGGATAACTTATTTTAGCATTGATATTTTGAAAGACATGGTTGCTTGTTGATATGCTTGAGTATCTAAATTATTATGTCAAAACTAGACTATTGCTTTGAATCACATAAAAGTCGAAATGTCCATGCTATAAAGAAAATAATATGATATGACTTGATGAACAACACTCCACACCAAAAATTCTGTTTTTATCACTTACCTACTCAAGGACGAGTAGGAGTTAAGCTTGGGGATGCTGATACCTCTCCAACGTATCTATAATTTTTGATTGTTCCATGCTGTTTTATTATCACTCTTGGATGTTTTATAATCATTTTATAGTCATTTTATATCATTTTTTGGTACTAACCTATTGACATACTGCCAAGTGCGAGTTGGTGTTTTTCCATGTTTTTTACATCGCAGAAAATCAATATCAAACAGAGTCCAAATGCCACGAAACTTTACGATGATTTTTTATGGGCCAGAAGAAAGGCAATGGGCCCTGGTTGCACCTGGGGGTGCCCCGAGGGGGGCACAACCCACCAGGGCACGCCAGGAGGCCAAGGCGCGCCCTGGTGGGTTGTGCCCACCTCGGGTGCCCTCGGACTGCCTCTTTGCTCTATAAATACCACAATATTCTAGAAACCCTAAAGGAATCGGTGAAATATTCATCCAGCCGCCGCAGAGTCCGGAACCACCAGATCCAATCTAGACACCATCTCGGATCGGGTTCACCACCTCCATTGGTGCCTCTCCGATGATGCGTGAGTAGTTCTTTATAGACCTTCGAGTCCGTAGTTAGTAGCTAGATGGCTTTCTCTCTCTCTCTGAATTCTCAATACAATGGTCTCTTGGAGATCCATATGATGTAACTCTTTTTGCGGCGTGTTTGTTGGGATCTGATGAACTTCGAGTTTATGATTAGTCATATATTTTTATATCCATGAAAGTTATTTGAGTTTCTTCGATCTCTTATAGCCTCGTATTTCTTCTCCGATATTTGGGTTTTGTTTGGCCAACTTGATCTATTTATCTTGCAATGGGAAGAGGTGCCCGGTAGCGGGTTCGATCTTACGGTGCTTGATCCCAGTGACAGAAAGGGAACCGACATGTATGTATCGTTGCTACTAAGGATAAAAAGACGAGATCTATATGTACCGCCATATAGATAAACCGATCTTGTCTACATCATGTCACCATTCTTATTGCATTACTCCGTTTTCCATGAACTTAATACACTAGATGCATGCTGGATAGCGGTCGATGTGTGGAGTAATAGTAGTAGATGCAGGCAGGAGTCGGTCTACTAATCTTGGACTTGATGCCTATGTAATGATCATTGTCTAGATATCGTCATAATTATTTGAAGTTATATCAATTGCCCAACAATAATTTGTTTACCCACCATTTGCTATTTTTCTCGAGAGAAGCCGCTAGTGAAACCTACGGCCCTCGGGTCTTCTTTCTCATATATTTTCCTTGCGATCTACTTTTGCTTTGCATTTTTTTAGATCTATTAAATCAAAAAATACAAAAATACCTTGCTGAGTTTTATCTTTATTTATTTTATTTGGCCTTCGATCTATCAATCTACTACAATTTACCTCACGTCCGTTTGCCTATCTCGAGGCTCCATACCCCGGAAGGGATTGACAACCCCTTTAACACGTCGGGTTGCGAGGTGTTGTTATTTGTGTGCAGGTGCTGCTTACGTTGTGTTGCTTGGTTCTCTTACTGGTTCGACACCTTGGTTTCATAACTGAGGGAAATACCTACCGTCGCTATGCTACATCACCCCTCCCTCTCCAGGGAAATACCGACGTAGTTCTATCTACCATCACTCTACCTGCCCGGCCGTGCCTCATAATTATGTCGCGGGTACCCTCCAGGTTAACCCGACTACACATCAACTCGCGGGTACCCCTCGGGACCGACCCAACTTCAACAATGGTCTCTATTAAAGTCCAGGTAACCGTGTGTCCATAACATCAAGAGGAATCCGAGGAATCACCCTCGATGGAATCCACTTGATGTAATTGTCAAGGTGAACTTAGGAGGAAACACCCTCGATGGTTCACACTTGAGGGGTTGCACAACAGAGACGCCATCGGGAGTGGTGAAGGAGGAATCACCCTCAATAAACCATGACCGATTAGCTATACTACAAAGTTATCATCAGGAGTGCGTTACGAGGTATCACCCTCAACACTTGATAGTAGCTATGTAGAGTCGTACAACTAAAGGGGGTGAGATGATGTGTCGGGCTTTGGACGTCGATCTCGTTGATCGAGGCAGTGATGATGAAGCAGTGGCAACAAGGACAAGGTAAGGGGTCACTGATGGATCACTAACCAACCTATATCAAGCATCTTAGGATAAGTAGGTAAGGTACAATGAGCAAATTACAAAATCAGGCTATGCATTATAATAGGAGCAATCAACTACAGTAGCAAAATCTAATGCAAGCATGAGAGAGAATGGAATGGGCGATATCAGGATGATCAAGGGGGGTTTGCTTGCCTGCAAGCTCTACTAAAAAGGAAGAAGGGTCGTTGGTGACGTAGTCGATCACAGGGGCAACGTCAGTCTCGGGGTCTACCGGAGAGAAGAGGGGGGAAGAAACAGTAAATGTAAAGCAAACTGATGCAACACAGATGCACGACATGTCAACACATAGTGCTAGGGGAGACCTATCGCAATGCTACACGATACCGAAGAGGGGGGAACATCCGGGAATGTTTTCCGGAAGTTTGGCATTTTTTGGACAAATGAATGAGAGGAGAAGGTTCCATGTTCAGCATGCGAGAGGCATGTGACAGATATGTGGATAGTGTATTTGGGTTTGTCTCACTTTTCTGATCATTTTCAAATATAAATTATTTTCATCTGACTTATAGATTATTTTATATTAATTTTCTAAGTTTTATTTGATTTGCTAACATTATTATTAGTTAAATCAATTCAAAACAGGTTACTGCATCCGCATGATGTCAGTAGTCAAATCACTGGTCAAACAGGGCAGTGGGGCCCACTGTCATAGTCTTAGTTAATTAAGTAGTTCTAATTAGACTAATTACGTAATTAGTTTAATTAAAGAAAGTTAATTAATTACTTATTATTTTAAGTCATTTTTATTTTCTTTTTTCTTTTTCTGTTTTTGACCAAACAGGGGCGTGGGGCTCATCGTCAGTGGCACAGGGCCTAGCGGGCGTGCTAACGGGCGAAGTTGCGTGGGCGCCTGTCGGGCACGGGCGGCGGTGGTGCCGGGCGCGGGGGACGTGACCACGGCGAGGCGCCGGGGCAGGGCCAGGGCGTACGGGGAGGTGGCCGGAGCAGCGGTGGCCAGGAGGTGTGGGCGAGGACGGGGCGAGGGTGCCACGAGGGCCACGTAGGCGGCTAGGAGGCGAGAGGGGCGGAGGCCAGAGGGGAAGAAGTGGCGAGCCGCGCGGGTAGAGGTGGCAATGTCCGAGGTCAAGGCAGGGGAAGCACGTATAGGGTGGGCCCAGCAGCCAAGGCGTGTGGGGAGGTAGCGGCCAGGGGCGCGGCAGCGGTTAGAGCCAGAGGTGCAGTGGGGAGGTGTGCGCGCGGGCGAGGCGTGCTGTCGGTCGCGGCGATAGCAGGCAGCGATGGGCAGTGATGCGGATGGAGCGGACGTGGCGCGTCGGCAAGCAGGGGGAGCACGGTGAGCGTGTCCACGGTGTTAGAATAAATCCGAGGCATACCGTTGATCATCCGGGTACCAAGAAATCACACGAGCACGACACCGAGATTTGTTAACGAGGTTCACCGATATAGATACATCCCCGGGGCTTGACTATGGGCGCTCCTCCCCATGACACTGCTACAATACCGCACCCGGTCGCCTTGGACACCGGCACAAGCTGCCGGCTTCCCTTGCGTTCCGGTGCTATTATGTTGGCATAGGTTACATCGTGTGTCTACCCTCGCTATATAAGAGAGGCCTAGGATACAAGTGTCCTACTAGGACACAACTCCATATCCTATCTAAACACAATACTACTCAGCGTCCAACTGTAACCTACCTTGTACACTATATTCGACACAACTCCAACAAACTCCACCTTGGCGAATATTCTCCACCACCTTGAATTCGTCAATGCGTCAATTTCCATGTACATTGGACTTCAGCTTATGCCATGAGTACCGCTGCTACTCCAAAGACTCCATATGACTCCTCCTGCAACTTGTAGTCCCTCCTTTTCTTGACCACAATCAACACTCGAGCAAAATTAAGTTCTTTGTTACTCTAGTTTGTGCTCCCAACTTCCAGAGTATCCATCCAACGTAATCACACACTGATCACTGACCTGCATGAAAATGAACACCTCACATATTGGGTGTCACACATAAGAGTTACCTAAACTCAACATCACCGCTCCTTTCTTGACCGTCCATCTGAAACTTGAAAGAATTTCACTGTTGCTTGTAGTCATCCCGAGTCAAATTCGTAGTTGTCTCACCACATGTATGACCACCAGAGCCCTGGCTCATCTCCATGTCCCGTGCATACCACATGCCTCGCTGCTATTACCGCGTTGGGCCTCCACTGTCCCGGTCGAGTCTCAAGGGTCACGAAACCATACCACTCAACCCCATTGCAGAGTACCACCGATCATCACCGACCGATGACGAGTTTCACGCTTCCATCAGACCACTGGGCTCCAGTCCGAATTACGTGTCCCTCGCTTTTCCCCACTGAATAGGCTTCGACTCTCTGTGCACTTATGCCGTAAACCCTCAATCAGCACCAAGTGAAGTCCTCCAGACTCCAGCTCCACCTTCAACATGACTCCATGGTAGATGATTAGTCCACCCCTATGCCCCGTTGACTTCAAGCTCACATGCGTACGCCATCTTGAATCAACCATGCGCCATAGTCTTGTCGAAGCCACACAAGCCCTCGGGGCCCGCACCACGTGTTTCCACGCCCAGAAGTCAGTCACCATCAGCATCACACTCCTATGTCGTCGTCGCCGATCCCACCATCGTCTTCTGTACCAACCGACTTGCGTTGGTCCCGTCAGACTGTCCAGTCCGACCAAGCCGAACTTGTCCGGCCGCATGGCATGCTCCAGACTCCACTGAGCCTCGTAGGCACATCATCTGTCTTGATTTCCCTTCGACCGTCATGCCGAACTAACACCGTCGCGGACCATCTTCATACAGGTATATGTACAAAGCCAAGAACTCCAAAGGAAAAAGCACATAAGCCTTCTTGTGTGCATACAACAGCAGCTACACCACACACGACTTTCCAAGCCTTTTCGCTTATTCTTGAGCAAACATACTTGATCGATCCAATGTGATAACCATGAAGTCAATGCCCCAGTGACAAGACGACACCGAGCAATTCCCTTCACCGCAAAGAACGATGTCCTCTCTTTTTTGACCAAACAAATCTCCGGTCCAGATTGCTCTTGTCATACGCGACCTGATCCAGCGCGTTATGTGCACGCGCATTGGGCTTCCACAGCCAGCGTCCATCGATCAATCCGACCGACTGATGACCCACAAGTATAGGGGATCTATCATAGTCCTTTTGATAAGTAAGAGTGTCGAACCCAACGAGGAGCAGAAGGAAATGATAAGCGGTTTCCAGCAAGGTATTCTCTGTAAGTACTGAAATAAGTGGTAATAGATAGTTTTGTGATAGGATAATTTGTAACGAGCAACAAGTAACAAAAGTAAATAAAGTGCAGCAAGGTGGACCAATCCTTTGTGTAGCAAAGGACAAGCCTGTACAAACTCTTATATAGAGAAAAGCGCTCCCGAGGACACATGGGAATATCGTCAAGCTAGTTTTCATCATGTTCATATGATTCACGTTCGGTACTTTGATAATTTGGTATGTGGGTGGACCGGTGCTTGGGTGCTGTCTTTACTTGGACAAGCATCCCACTTGTGATTAACCTCTATCGCAAGCATCCGCAACTACAACAAAAGTATTAAGGTAAATCTAACCATAGCATGAAACATATGGATCCAAATCAGCCCCTTAAGAAGCAATGCATAAACTAGGGTTTAAGCTTCTGTCACTCTAGCAACCCATCATCTACTTATTACTTCCAAATGCCTTACTCTAGGCCCCAATAATGGTGAAGTGTTATGTAGTCGACGTTCACATAACACCACTAGAGGAGAGACAACATACATCTCATCAAAATATCGAATGGATACCAAATTCACATGACTACTAATAGCAAGACTTCTCCCATGTCCTCGGGAACAAACGTAACAACTCACAAAGCATATTCATGTTCATAATCAAAGGGGTATTAATATGCATATAGGATCTGAACATATGATCTTCCACCAATTCAACCAACTAGCATCAACTACAAGGAGTAATTAACACTACTAGCAACCCACAGGTACCAATCCCAGACTTGGAGACAAGAATTGGATACAAGAGATGAACTAGGGTTTTGAGAGGAGATGGTGCTAGTGAAGATGTTGATGGAGATTGCCCTCTCCTGATGAGAGGAGCGTTGGTGATGACGATGGCGATGATTTCCCCCTCCCGGAGGGAAGTTTCCCGGCAGAACAGCTCCGCTAGAGCCCTAGATTGGTTCCGCCAAGGTTCCGCCTCGTGGCGGCGGAGTTTCGTCCGAGAAGATGGCTTATCATTTTTCCCATCGAAAGACTTCAAATAGCAGAAGATTGTCATCGGAGGGCCACTAGGGGACCCACGAGGTAGGGGGGCATGCCCAGGGGGTAGGGCGTGCCCCCCACCCTCGTGGGCAGGGTGTGGCCCCCCTGGTGAACTTCTTGCGCTCAATATTTATTATATATTCTGAGATTGACTTCCGTGAAGTTTCAGGACTTTTGGAGTTGTGCAGAATAGGTCTCTAATATTTGCTCCTTTTGCAGCCCAGAATCCCAGCTGCCGACATTCTCCATCTTTATGTAAACCTTGTAAAATAAGAGAGAACAGGCATAAATATTGTGACATAATGTGTAATAACAGCCCATAATGCAATAAATATTGATATAAAAGCATGATGCAAAATGGACGTATCAACTCCCCCAAGCTTAGACCTCGCTTGTCCTCAAGCGAAAGCCAAAATCAAAAAATATGTCCACATGTTTAGAGATAGAGGTGTCGATAAAAATAAAATACGGACATGAGGGCATCATGATCATTCTTAGAACAACAACTTATGTAATTCTTGTCATATGATTTCGTATGCTAGAGTAATAATTCAATCACAATTTCAAGTATGAATCATAAACTTCATTGACAACTAACAAACTATAATCTCAGTCATTGGAGCAATTGCAATTTATCATGACATAGGAAAGATTCAATATATAAGAGCTTTTCAGCAAGTCCACATACTCAACTATCATATAGTCTTTCACAATTGCTGATAGTCACGCAATAGTTATGGGTATGGAGTTTTAATCGGACACAAAGAAATATAGGGGCTTATAGTTTTGCCTCCCAACGTTTTACCTCAAGGGTAATGTCAACAATAATAGTTCATGAAAACTTACATCCAATTAGCCATATATACCAGGATCTTTCCAACATGTTGTTCTTGCCAAAAGACAAAATGTAAAAAGGAAGGGTGAAGATCACCATGACTCTTATGCAAGGTAGGAGATAAAAGTAAAAGATAGGACCTTCGTAGAGGGAAGCAGAGGTTGTCATGCGCTTTTATGGTTGGATGCACCAAATCTTAATGCGAAAGGACGTCACTTTATATTGCCACTTGTGATATGGACCTTTATTATGCAGTCTGTTGCTTTTATTTCTTCCATACCACACGATCGTATAAAGTTTATTTTCTCCCACACTAATAAGTCATACATATTTAAAGAGCAATTTTTATTGCTTTGCACCGATGACAACTTACTTGGAGGATCTTACTCAATCCATAGGTAGGTATGGTGGACTCTCATGGCAAAACTGGTTTAATGGTATTTGGAAGCACAAGTAGTATCTCTACTTGGTGCGATGAATTTGGCTAGCATGAGAGGGAAAGGCAAGCTCAACCATGTTGGATGATCCATGACAATATAATGTCTTCTCTCTTCAGCTCTATCTCCATTAGCCAAGCATCGTTGCCCTCATGGTTGGAGGAGGAGGGAGACGACATAGTGCCTGGCCTTGACAACCCTACAGGAAACAGCTCGAAACAAAGACAGAAGATTTTTGCGTGACACGGGAGTCAAAACCCCCGGGAGATTATATAATGAATTTTTACCGACCAAAATACGTGTCATGTAAGAAAACGGAGTCGGGAGAGCGCACGAGGTGCCCACGAGGTAGGGGGCGCGCTCAGTAGGGTAGGGCGCGCCCTCCGCCCTCGTGGAGGCCTCGTGTCCTTCCCGGACTGCTACTTATTTTTCTATTTTTCTAAATATTCCAAAACAGAGAAATATTGCCTTAAAAACTGTTTTGGAGTCGGTTTACTTACCGTACCACATACCTATTCCTTTTTGGAGTCTGAAACGTTCCGAAAAGTGTCCCTTTTGTATTCCTCTGGGGTTATGGTTTCAATAACATTGGTTTCAACATTTATGGGATTACCTGAGATATAATATTTGATTCTTTGACCGTTCACCACCTTCGGATTTGTACCTTCGAAGTTGTTGATTTTTATGGCACCAGAATGATAGACCTCCTCGATAATGTAAGGACCTTCCCATTTAGAGAGAAGTTTTCCTGCAAATAAATCTTAAACGAGAGTTGTATAGCAATACATAATCACCTACATTAAACTCACGCTTTTGTATTCTTTTGTCATGCCATCTTTTAACTTTTTCTTTAAACAATTCGGCATTTTCGTAGGCTTGGGTTCTCCATTCATCGAGTGAGCTAATATCAAATAACCTCTTCTCGCCAGCAAGTTTAAAATCATAGTTGAGCTCTTTAATAGCCCAATAAGCCTTATGTTCTAGTTCGAGAGGTAAGTGACATGCTTTTCCATAAACCATTTTATACGGAGACATACCCATAGGATTTTTATATGCAGTTCTATAGGCCCATAATGCATCATCAAGTTTCTTGGACCAATTATTTCTAGATCTATTAACAGTCTTTTACAAAATTAATTTGAGTTCTCTATTACTCAATTCCACTTGACCACTAGACTGCGGGTGATAAGGAGATGCAACTCTATGATTAACGTCATATTTAGCAAGCATTTTGCGGAAAGCACCATGAATAAAATGTGAACCACCATCAGTCATTAAATATATAGGGACTCCAAATCTTGGAAAAACAACTTCTTTAAGCATCTTAATAGAGGTGTTATGATCAACACTACTAGTTGGAATAGCTTCTACCCACTTAGTAACGTAATCAACATCAACTAGAATATGTGTATATCCATTAGAGGAAGGAAATGGTCCCATATAATCAAAGCCCCAAACATCAAATGATTCAATAACGAGTGAATAGTTCATAGGAATTTCTTGACGTCTACTAATATTACCAATTCTTTGACGTTCATCACATGATAAGACAAACTTACGGGCATCTTTGGAGAGAGTAGGCCAATAAAAACTAGATTGCAATACCTTATGTGCAGTTCTTTCTCCAGCATGGTGTCCTTCATAAGCTTCGGAGTGACACTTGCGTAGGATCTGTTCCTGTTCATGCTCAGGTACACAACGTCTAATAACACCATCTACTCCTTCTTTATAAAGATGTGGGTCATCCCAAAAGTAATGCCTTAAATCATAGAAGAACCTTTTCTTTTGCTGGTATGTGAAACTAGGTGGTATGAATTTGGCAACAATGTAATTAGCATAATCAGTATACCATGGAGTAGTATGAGAAGCATTTATGACATTTAATTGCTCATTAGAAAAGCTATCATCAATAGGTAGTGGGTCATCAAGCACATTTTCCAACCTAGACAAGTTGTCTGCAATGGGGTTCTCAGCTCCCTTTCTATCAACAATATGTAAATCAAATTCTTGCAGCAAGAGAACCCATCTAATAAGTCTAGGTTTAGCATCTTTCTTTTCCATAAGATATTTAATAGTAGCATGATCAGTGTGAATAGTTACTTTAGAATCAACAATATAAGGTCTGAACATATCACAAGCAAATACAACTGCTAAGAATTATTTTTCAGTAGTAGCATAATTTCTTTGAGCATTGTCTAGGGTTTTACTAGCATATTGAATAACATTTAATTTCTTATCAACTCTTTTCCCTAGAACAACACCTACAACATAATCACTAGCATCACACATAATTTCAAAGGGTAAATTCCAATTAGGTGGCTGAACAATAGGAGCAGAGATCAATGATTTCTTAAGTATTTCAAATGCTTCTACACAATCATCATCAAAGACAAATGGTATATATTTTTGTAATAAATTAGTCAGAGGCCAAGAAATTTTTGAGAAGTCCTTAATGAACCTCCTATAAAATCCGGCGTGACCAAGGAAACTTCTAATACCTTTGATGTCCTTGGGACATGGCATCTTTTCAATAGCATCAACCTTGGCTTTATCAACCTCAATACCTCTTTGAGAAACTTTATGCCCCAAGACAATACCTTAATTAACCATAAAGTGGCACTTTTCCCAATTCAAGACAAGATTAGTTTCTTCACATCTCTGCAAAACTCGATCAAGGTTGCTCAAGCAATCATCAAAAGAAGATCCATAGACGGAGAAATCGTCCATGAAAACCTCACAAATCTTTTCACAGAAGTCAGAGAATATAGACATCATGCATCTTTAAAAGGTAGCAGGTGCATTACATAAACCAAAAGGCATACGTCTATAAGCAAAAGTACCAAAAGGACAAGTAAAAGTAGTCTTTTATTGATCCTTGGCTGACACAGGTATTTGAGAGAAACCAGAATAAGCATCTAGAAAGCAAAAATGTGTTTGTTTGGATAATCTTTCTAGCATTTGATCGATAGAAGGTAAGGGGTAATGATCTTTTTTAGTGGCCTTATTTAATTTGCGGAAATCAATTACCATCTTGTAACCTGTAATAATTCTTTGAGGAATCAATTCATCTTTATCATTAGGAACAATAGTAATACCTCCCTTCTTAGGGACACAATGGACATGACTTACCCACTGACTATCAGCAACGGGATAGATTATACCTGCCTCAAGGAGCTTTAGTATTTCTTTTCTTACCACTTCTTTCATTTTAGGATTCAGCCGTCGTTGATGATCACGAACTGGTTTAGCATCTTCTTCCAAATTTATTTTATGTTGACATAGAGTGGGACTAATGCCCTTAAGATCATCAAGAGTATACCCAATAGCAGCACGATGCTTCTTAAGAGTTTTCAATAATCTCTCTTCCTCATGCTCTAAAAGGTTAGCACTAATAATAACAGGATATATCTTTTTCTCATCAAGATAAGCATATTTAAGAGTATCAGGCAACGGTTTAAGCTCAAACACGGGATCACCCTTGGGTGGAGGAGGATCCCCTAGGATTTCAACAGGCAAATTGTGTTTCAAAATAGGTTCCTGTTTAAAGAATACTTGATCTATTTCCCTTCTTTCATTCATAAACATATCATTTTCATGGTCTAGCAAATATTGTTCGATAGGATCACTAGGAGGTACGGCAATAGAAGCAAGACCAATAATTTCATCCTTACTAGGTAATTCTTCTTCATGGTGTTGTCTACTAAATTTAGAGAAATTAAATTCATGAGACATATCATCTAAACCAATAGTAACAATTTCCTTTTTGCAATCTATCTTAGCATTAACAATGTTCAAGAAGGGTCTACCAAATATAATGGGACAAAAGCTATCTTGTGGGGAACCAAGAACAAGAAAATCAGCAGGATATTTAGTTTTCCCACACAAGACTTCAACATCTCTAACAATTCCCATTGGTGAAATAGTATCTCTATTGGCAAGTTTAATTGTGACGTCAATATCTTCTAACTCAACAGGTGCAATATCATGTATAATTTATCTATATAGGCCAATAGGTATTGCACTAGCACTGGCACCCATATCACATAAGCCATGATAACAATGATCTCCTATTTTAACAGAAATAACATGCATGCCTACCACAGGTCTAGGTTTATCTTTAGCACAAGGTTTAGCAATTCCAGCAGTTTCATCACAGAAATAAATAACATGCCCATCAATATTATCAGACAAGAGATCTTTAACAATAGTAATATTAGGTTCAACTTTAATTTGCTCAGGAGGTGTATAAGTTTTAATATTGCTTTTACGAACCACAGTTGAAGCTTTAGCATGATCCTTTATCCTAACAGGGAAAGGTGGTTTCTCAACATAAGAAGTAGGAACGACATGATCATTATAAGTGACAATCTTTTCTTCAACTTTAATAGGTGCAACTACTTTTACTTCTATGGGAGGATGATATTTAAACCACTTCTCCTTGGGGAGATCAACATAAGTAGCAAAAGATTCACAGAAAGAAGCTACTACCTGAGAGTCAAGTCCATATTTAGTGCCAAATTTACAGAAAACATCGGTATCCATAAAAGATTTAACACAATCAAACTTAGGTGTCATACCTGACTCCTTACCTTCGTCGAGGTCCCAATCTTCAGAGTTGCGTTTAATTCTTTCCAATAAATCCTATTTGAATTCAATAGTCTTCATCATAAAAGAGCCAGCACAAGAAGTATCGAGCATGGTGCGATTGTTATCAGAAAGCCGAGCATATAAATTTTGAATAATCATCTCTCTTGAGAGATCATGATTGGAGCATGAATATAACATTGATTTAAGCCTCCCCAAGCTTGAGCGATGTTTTCTCCTTCGCGAAGCCAAAAATTATATATGTAATTGCGATCACGATGAACAAGATGCATAGGATAAAACTTTTGATGAAATTCCAATTTCAATCGTTTGTAGTTCCATGACCCCGTATCATCACATAGCCTATACCATGTCAATGCATCTTCCCTCAAAGATAAAGGGAATACCTTATTCTTAACAACATCTCCGGGTACACCTGCAAGCTTAAATAATCCATAAACTTCATCAACATATATTAGGTCCTCATCAGGATGCATTGTTCCATCTCCTGCAAAAGGATTAGCTAGCAGTTTTTCTAACATACCCGAAGGAAATTCAAAGCAGACATTTTCATTTTCATTTTCAGTAGGTTCAGTAGGTTGAGGAGCAACTCTTTGCTCTACTGGACGGGGTGAAGATACCCCGAACAAGCCCCTCAGAGAATTACTTTCCATAGTAACAAGTGACAGTAAATTTCAGCACACTATATAAAATTTTCCTTACCAAATTCCACCTACCAAAGGCGCTTCACTCCCTGGAAACGGCGCCAGAAAAGAGTCTTGATGACCCACAAGTATAGGGGATCTATCGTAGTCCTTTCGATAAGTAAGAGTGTCGAATCCAATGAGGAGCAGAAGGAAATGATAAGCGGTTTCCAGCAAGGTATTCTTTGCAAGTACTGAAATAAGTGGTAACAGATAGTTTTGTGATAGGATAATTTGTAACGAGCAACAAGTAACAAAAGTAAATAAAGTGCAGCAAGGTGGCCCAATCCTTTTTGTAGCAAAGGACAACCCTGAACAAACTCTTATATAGAGAAAAGCGCTCCCGAGGACACATGGGAATATCGTCAAGCTAGTTTTCATCACGTTCATATGATTCGCGTTCGGTACTTTGATAATTTGGTATGTGGGTGGACCGGTGCTTGGGTGCTGTCCTTACTTGGATAAGCATCCCACTTATGATTAACCTCTATTGCAAGCATCCGCAACTACAACAAAAGTATTAAGGTAAACCTAACCATAGCATGAAACATATGGATCTAAATTAGCCCCTTACGAAGCAACACATAAACTAGGGTTTAAGCTTCTGTCACTCTAGCAACCCATCATCTACTTATTACTTCCCAATGCCTTCCTCTAGGCCCAAATAATGGTGAAGTGTTATGTAGTCGACATTCACATAACACCACTAGAGGAGAGACAACATACATCTCATCAAAATACCGAACGAATACCAAATTCACATGACTACTAATAGCAAGACTTCTCCCATGTCCTCAGGAACAAACGTAACTACTCACAAAGCATATTCATGTTCATAATCAGAGGGGTATTAATATGCATATAGGATCTGAACATATGATCTTCCACCAATTACACCAACTAGCATCAACTACAAGGAGTAATTAACACTACTAGCAACCCACAGGTACCAATCCCAGACTTGGAGACAAGAATTGGATACAAGAGATGAACTAGGGTTTTGAGAGGAGATGGTGCTGGTGAAGATGTTGATGGAGATTGCCCTCACCCGATGAGAGGAGCGTTGGTGATGACGATGGCGATGATTTCCCCCTCCCGGAGGGAAGTTTCCCTGGCAGAACAGCTCCGCTAGAGCCCTAGATTGGTTCCGCCAAGGTTCCGCCTCGTGGCGGTGGTGTTTTGTCTGAGAAGATGGCTTATCATTTTTTACCATCGAAAGACTTCATATAGCAGAATATGGTCATTGGAGGGCCACCAAGGGGCCCACGAGGTAGGGGGGCACGCCCAAGGGGGTAGGGCGCGCCCCCACCCTCGTGGGCAGGGTGTGGCCCCCCTGGTGAACTTCTTGTGCTCAATATTTATTATATATTCTGAAATTGACTTCCGTGAAGTTTCAGGACTTTTGGAGTTGTGCAGAATAGGTCTCTAATATTTGCTCCTTTTCCAGCCCAGAATCCCAGCTGCCGGCATTTTCCCTCTTTATGTAAACCTTGTAAAATAAGAGAGAATAGGCATAAGTATTATGACATAATGTGTAATAACATCCCATAATGCAATAAATATTGATATAAAAGCATGATGCAAAATGGACGTATCACCGACCTGCTGTCTTCCTGCCCCATGCGATGCGCCACCGCCGCCGCTGCTTCACCCAGGCGCGCGCATGCCTGCCTATACGCTCGCCCGATATATTAGCAGATCGATCGCTGCACGTCCTGCCAGCCGCCGCCGTACGTGCTGCTGCAAGTCCCGTTGCATGTACCCTGATTTGCCTTTTCCAGTCACGCCGAGAACCATGCCGGCAGCTGGCTGCATCTCAGACTTGATCCTTCCTCTGTAGATCAATGATTTGTAACCTCCAAACAACCTAGCTCATGATACCACTTGTTAGAATAAATCTGAGGCATACCGTTGATCATCCGGGGACCAAGCAATCACACAAGCACGACACCAAGATTTGTTAACGAGGTTCACCGATATGGCTACATCCCCGGGGCTTGACTATGGGCGCTCCTCCACATGACACCGCTACAATACCGCACCCGGTCGCCCTGGACACGGGCACAAGCCGCCGGCTTCCCCTGTGTTCCGGTGATATTATGTTGGCATAGGTTACATCGTGTGTCTACCCTCTCTATATAAGAGAGGCCTAGGATACAAGTGTCCTACTAGGACACGACTCCATATCCTATCTAAACACAATACTACTCAGTGTCCAACTGTAACCTACCTTGTACACTATATTCGACACAACTCCAACACACGGGACGAGCATGCGACGGGTATGGGTGTAGCGACCCGACCTCAGACGGTCAAGTCTCTATGCTTAAGTGTCATCCCTGGATCGGTATGCTGACACACACAATACTCGAGGATTTATAACAGAGGTAAATCACATGTATAAAGTAACATAAATACTATTACCTCAAATCCAAATAGCGGAAGTAACAAGGTTGTGGATTCCCATCAACACCAACGGCAAAGTTGAGTGTAGAAATCGTAACCCTAATGTATCACTTACTCGTCGTAAGATAATCCTGCAACATGAGATGTTGCAGCCACAAAGGCTCAGTACATTGAATGTCCTCGCAAATTCACATCATAGGATAATGATGAATAATAGCTATCACTATGCGTATATGGCTGGTGGAAAAGCTCTATGGTTATAATGTTTTTGCGTAAAGCCCATTTTTCCCTACTACAAAGGAATATAATTTATTTAACTTCTAAGTTTGTTGAAAACATTGAGAAGGTTCCTCCAACTCAATCCCAAATTAACATCAATAACCCAACAAATTATTTAAGTAACATGATGAGATCAATATGGTAATCCAAGAACCAGATACTGAAGATGTCCATAACCGGGGACACGACTAACCATGATTAGTTTATACACTCTGCAGAGGTTTGCGCACTTTTCCCCACAAGACTCGATCTCCTCCGTTGGATTTCTCGCACTACATGATGTTTGAGAAACGGATGACCGAGACACAGTCTTTCAGAAGCATTAACTCTCTACTCCGGATAGACTATACCACCTACAACCCACTACCTGCTAGTCTATCTCTTCAAGAGCTTCACGCAACTTACTCAACTATGCTAGAGCCCATAATAGCTTGTGGCTGCACACTGAAGTTTATAGCATGAATAATCTTATGATCCCTTTGAGCCTGGGTGGCATTCTATAGGGTGATCACACGGGTCCTCCGGGATCCCCTTGGGCAAACACTGGGTTCTCCAGGTGCCCGGCTAAACCACTGGGTGCTCCAGGGTGCCCCAACCAATCCACCCAGATGTGTATTAAAGTAGCCACCTTAAGTTAACCATTAAATAATAACTCTCACATCTGTCATGAATTCTCTCAAACCAATCCACGTCTACGAGCATATCATAGCAATATGAGCATAACGTAAAAGTAACTCCCAGGGTTTGAATGCAGGGCAATAAGTTCCTACCTCATCAACTACTTCCCGATACCCACATGTTATCAAGTCCTAACCATGCAATGTTTGAGGGTTGAAACTAATGCATAAAAACTGGGTATGAAAGGGATATGATCAAAGCGTGAACTTGCCTTGTACTGTTGATGAAGATGATTCACACTCATAACTCTTGATAGTTCTACTCGTCACACTCCGTTCAATCTATTGTGAGCAAACAATAGTAACCACACATAAGCAATCACTCAGAAGACCGGGAAGAACGAAGAAGACAGTTCGGAAAACATCAAAACCAAGCAGATAACTCTTGCAACATAAAACAATTTCTAACAGTACCAAAATTATGTGAATTTGGCCTTATCAGAAAGTTTAGGTCAAGAGCTTCGATTTGCAAAAAGAATCAAGTAAATCGGAGTTACGAAACTCAAGTTATGAACAAAAGAAGTTTGAATACAAATCTGTTTAAATTCAAAATTTAAAACTTTCAAAAACTTGTTTAAGTTGTTTTACTGGATAGAGGAGATCGTAACAAAGAGGTGGGCGTTGGTTTCATCTAATTTGGATGAACGAGTAAAAAGTTATGGCTATTTGAAAAATCAGGGCCAAGCTGTTTTACGGAAGAAAAATAACTACGACTAACTTCTAATGTATAAATATGTAGACTAATTGATAATCTAATTATTCTATCGTATTAGTCTAGAAATAATAAACTACGGAAGTATAAAAAACAAAGAAAAATACCTTTATAAGAGAAAGAAAAGACGACTTTAAAGAGAAGAGACAATTTTCAGAAGTCGCGCCGGAGAGGAGAAATATATTTTTCTTAAATGAATCTAGTCAAACCAAAATATTGATTTAACCCGAATCGGATGATTTTTTGGAGGATCTATGGGTCTATATTTATTGATAGAAAAGAGGCTTAGAGGTCAAAGGCTAGGCAACGTGAGATTAAACGTAGATGAAAAGAAAAGAAATAGAGAAGAAAAGAGGCGGCTCGCATGGGCCTAAAGGCCTTCGGCCGGCCGCGCGCATGCTGCGGCTGCAGCTTTTTTTTAAACAAAATTCGGCCTAAAAAATGAAAAGGCTGGCTGGGCCTGGCCCATTTAGGAGAGAGAAAAAAATGAGGCGCCCGCTGCCACTATGATATGTGTGTGGGCGATAAATAAATATGGGCTGCATGTATAGTTATTTTTTTAAATAAAAACAGACGGAAAAATGAAAAACGAAAATAAAATAAAATTATATATAGGCATACTATATATCAAAATTTTGAGAAAAAGATTTTCTATGACATGAACATTATTCTAGCTCCAAATAAAATACACAAAATTTCAAATAAAGCAAAGAGTGCTACTGCTCTAATAAAATCCAATAAAAATCATTTTAGAAATACCAAAATAATTTCAAAAATATTTATCTCCAATTTTTTGATGTAGGGAATCATGTTGCCCTATTTTCCATTTATTTTATTTTTGGAGAAAAATAATTTGAATAAAACCCAAATAACTCCAAATTGAAAATAATTTCAAATGGACTTTAAATTTGATCCTTTTAAACTTCCAACTTGTATTTCATATATTTTGAAGAAGTCATTTTATCTTCTCTCATGAAAATCATTGAGTTGCTTAAAGTTTCTGAATTTGAAATATTTCCAAATAAAATTCAAATCTTTTCAAAATCCCCTTTTCATTTAATTAAATGAGTGATATCATCTTCTCTTGAGGGTTTTGTATTTGAAAAGAATTTGAATTCACAGAGATCAAAATGCAAAAAGGTGAAAGTTTGGGAAAGTCCTTTTATTCCCTCTCATTTAACTTTCAAAAAGTTTCGAATTTCACTCAATCAATCACACAACAATCAAACAAACAAACAATCTATCTATTTATTATAACATTCCAAAATTTAGAATTTTGGGATGTTACAAACCTACCACCCTTAAAATGAATCTCGTCCTCAAGATTCGGAGAGGCTAGCAAGAAAAAGGTTAGGGTTTGGGGGTCTCTTCAAAATCCATCAATTGTCACAGGATGGGGTCTGGGGTGCTACCACCCTTAGAAGCATGGTTACGGCTCCATCAAAACTCATATACTTCACCCATATTGTTAACAGTGTCGGTCTTCTCAGATCTTCAGGATAATTCCTTATCTGGGCTCTTTCAGTAGTGGCATAAACTTTTCCTCAATTATTATGTCT
Organism: Triticum dicoccoides; assembly: GCF_002162155.2. NCBI lineage: Eukaryota > Viridiplantae > Streptophyta > Magnoliopsida > Poales > Poaceae > Triticum > Triticum dicoccoides. The sequence continues at coordinate 537,261,797 of NC_041384.1, read as the reverse complement.
TTCATCTAGGTAAGGTTCTTCTGTGACTGGGTCTTCTTTGCTGACGGGTCTGGTGCCAAAACTAAACAACTATCGATATCTCATGGGGGTCATCCAATTATGGTTTCTCCTGCAGGAAATGGGTCTAGGTTGATCCTCACCGTATAACCTACGGTTGGCAAAGCTGCTCTATACAAGGGAAAATTGCTATACCATTCTAAGGTTTCAACAAGGTTTAATATCATCGTCTCTCTACTATAGGTAAGTCACTCAGATTTACCATCCCATATAGCAAGGCGAACAATAAGAGTAAGTCGGTATGGTGATCAATCCATCCCGCACCCAAATCATTACCTTGTACATGGTTTAGCGAATCTCGCATTCTAACACTCGGTCATCCTCTCAAGCATTGCAGAATTTCTCTTGTCGACGAACCAAGTTCGAATAAATCCATTGATTCTGCAAGCCAAACAAACATCTATCGTTTCTTCACAACTCTCAGGTTTTGCGTTACTCTTATAAGATCGTCTGTTGATAAAATCGTAACTTCTTCCAGGGTTTTTCCTTCAGCAAGAGTGTGCTTGCTTCTTGGCAGGTCCTGGGGCCTATGGGTTATGGCCCATCTCCTCACTTGTAAACCTTGAACTCATCCTCTGGGCAACGGATCGTTATTCCGACATCCAACTTCCAGCTTCCTAGCATACTTAAAATCCATCCAATTATACTGTCTTTCTTCCTTCTATTGGCACCAACTAAAACGTGATTACTCAGACTCATCCTGGAGTTACAATTGCTCCATATTACCAACATTATACCTCCTATATGTCCTATAGTACTTCATCCCTTCATACTCTTGGGATATCCCACTTATCGAGACAAAACTCATTCTTATTTTGTCCGAAATCCACTCCATGGAATATCCTTATCTTTTCCAGGGGTCAAGGGTTCTCACAGGGTACTACCACCCTTAAAATGCACAAATCTTCCATAGACCATATTTCTCATACCCTCAAAAATGGCCAAAATCCTTCTTCATAGAGTAACAACTCATAAAACCCAAATCTTTACCAACGATGCTAAATTTATTGATTCTCCAATGATTACAATCTCTTGCTTTTCTATTACATGCCTCAACTCAACACCTCAATATAAAGGAAAAATGTTCTCACTACTACTACTATACTTCTCACAAACACAACTAATTATCAAAAGTCTCCTCCTTCTTGGGACAATCGCTGGCAAAGTGCCCTGCTTCATTACAACGAAAACATATTACTTCTGACATGTCTCGAGGTTTCCTCATGATTACATAGCCTCCTTGGATCCTCGGCTTCCTTTTTGGGCAACTGCTGAGGTAGTTCCCTGACTCCTTGCACCTGTAACAGGTGATATGACTCAGGTCCTTCCTGGTATCCAATCTACTTCTCTTCCTGGACTTTTCCGTTCCAATCAGGGCTTCTATTTCATGGGGGTCATACTCTACTTCCTCTGTCGGGAATTCTACTAGGTCTCCATTCAGACAATTCTGGGAGATGTGTCCTTCTTCTCCACATGAATAGCATGACTTGGTGCAGGGTTTAATTGGGTCTTCTTCGGGTGTGTCCTCCACCTCTTCCTTCATCACAGGTTCTTCTAAAATTTCCATGAGGGCTCCTTTCATCGCTTCTTTCTTCTGCTGGATGGTTCTTCGTACCATGGGGTAAATGTGACACTGAGCAGGATAGTGGGTAGTCCCTTCACACAAGAAACAAGTAATCTGCCTAGTTGGGCATTCTTCAACTGGGTGACTTCCTTCACAATTAGGGCATTCATCCTTGTGTTCTTTATGGGTGTGTCCTATTTCTCCACAAATCTTGCATGCACAAGGTTTCCTCATATCCTTTCCATAAGGCTTCAACTTCTGGGACACAAGATGAGATCTTTGCGGAGTCAACTTTAATTCTTTCCAAGTGGTAACTCCTTGCCATCCATTCATGGTTTGGTACATCCTCCACCAAGTAGCAACACCTCTTTCAAAGCACTAAAGAGCATGTTGGGTCATATTATTTCCAACTATAGGGTTATTCTCCATGTGATCCTCCATGTTCTGAATCCATCGGTCTGTCTCCAACTGACTCATCGGTCCAGAAAATACAAGCTCATCTCCATTCATCCTCTATTGGGTCCATGGGTTTGGGGTGAGATGAGAGAGACAAAGGGGGATGCACACAATACAAACAATAGTTTTGAAGAGACGGATTTTATTTGTGGCTGTCAAAAAAACATCAAACAAATGACAGCTCACAATCGTCGCATCTAACATAGGTATATAACAGGGGTTTGGTCTTTTAAAGGTCAATAAATCTTCAACGTCGCCAGACTCTTCAGGTCTTGTTCATGTCTCTGATGGCTTCTTCCGATCATGCTTGTCCTTCTCAAGTTCCTCTGCGAGATTTCTATTGATGTGAAGTCTCTAGTGACATCCTTTAATATTTCTGGAGTTGTGTTCCAAACTTCTGGGTATCAACATCCTTGGCATGAGCCATGGTCCTACTGTCCTTCAGTTCCTGACAAATCTCCGGTATCTCGAGGTTTTAGCTCCTCCAGCTTGGCTACTTTCAGCTTCTGGTTCCTGAGTTCTTCACGAAATTCTTCCTTGTCTAATATGGCTCCCTGGAGCTCCATCTTAAAATTCTTGATGTACTACTCCAGATCCTAGTGATACACCGGCTAAGGTTAAAACTTCATATTTTGCTGATAGATGCTCCATCAGCCTTCTTCCATCCAATCCATTCTGAAGAAATGCATCCTTAACTCAGCACGGTGACAATAGCATCAGCGGGCGATGACATCACGGATAACCGTGTTTCTGCTCTTGTCATTTCCACGAGCTAGCATTCCATAGTTGATATCTCCCTCCTTAGGGTTTTCTTGACAAAACTTCGAGTTCTCATGCTCCTTGTTTCATTCTTTCTCCGATACACCTTGATCTCGGTATTGACAGCTTCCATAGTCTGCCTAGTTTCATAAGGGTAGCCTTCCTAGGTCATACAAATCTGGGAATTCTTCAGAGCCTTCAAATTCTCCTTGTCTTCGGTCTTCAACCGTTGTGGTTTCCATTATTCAAATGCACGGTAAATACTCTTCATTCCGAAGTGGTCTTAGTTGTCCGATATCTTATACTTCTAGAAGTGGTCTCATTAGTCGAATCTTCATGTGGTCAAAAGGGAAAAGGGGTATAGTCTCACTAAAAGGGAATATTTGAATAAGCTCAGAAGAGAAGATAGGAAAAAGATCTTTTGAAAATGAAGTTGTAGAGAAAATCTTTCCTATGGGCTTGCCAATTTCCAGGGCCACGTCCTACAGTCAACATATGCTCTGATACCATCCTGTAGCAACCCGACCTTAGACGGTCAAGTCTTTGTGCTTAAGTGTCATCCCTGGATCGGTATGCTGACACACACAATACTCGAGGATTTATAACAGAGGTAAATCACATGTATAAAGTAACGTAAATACTATTACCTCAAATCCAAATAGCAGAAGTAACAAGGTTGTGGATTCCCATCAACACCAACGACAAAGTTGAGTGTAGAAATCGTAACCCTAACGATAATCCTGCAACATGAGACGGTGCAGCCACAAAGGGTCAGTACATTGAATGTACTAGCAAATTCACACCATAGGATAATGATGAATAATAGCTATCACTACATGCATATATGGCTGGTGGAAAAGCTCTATGGTTATAATGTTTTTTGCTAAAGCCAATTTTTCCCTACTGTAAAGGAATATAATTTATTTAACTACTAAGTTTGTTGAAAACATTGAGAAGGTTCCTCCAACTCAATCCCAAATTAACATCAATAACCCAACAAATTATTTAATTAACATGATGAGATCAATACGATAATCCAAGAACCAAATACTCAAGATGTCCATAACCGGGGACACGGCTAACCATGATTAGTTTATACACTCTGCAGAGGTTTGCGCACTTTTCCCCACAAGACTCGATCTCCTCCGTTGGATTTCTCGCACTACATGATGTTTGAGAAACGGATGACTGAGAGGCAGTCTTTCGGAAGCATTAACTCTCTACTCCGGATAGACTATAACACCTACAACCCACTACCTGCTAGTCTATCTCTTCAAGAGCTTCACGCAACTTACTCAACTATGCTAGAGCCCATAATAGCTTGTGGCTGCACACGGAAGTTTCTAGCATGAATAATCTTATGATCCCTTTGAGCCTGGGTGGCATTCCATAGGGTGATCAGATGATTTTTTGGAGGCTCTATGGGTCTATATTTATAGATAGAAAAGAGGTTTACAGGTCAAAGGCTAGGCAATGTGGGACTAAACGTAGATGAAAAGAAAAGAAACAGAGAAGAAAAGAGGCGGCTCGCATGGGCCTATAGGCCTTAGGCCGGCCGCGCGCACGCTGCGGCTGCAGCTTTTTTTAAACAAAATTCGGCCTAAAAAAAGATGAAAAGGCTGGCTGGGCCTGGCCCATTTAGGAGAGAAAAAAATGAGGCGCCCGCTGCCACTATGCTACGCGTGTGGGTGATAAATAACTATGGGCTGCATGTACATTTATTTTTTAAAATAGAAACAGGCAGAAAAATGAAAAACAAAAATAAAATAAAATTATATATAGGCATACTATATATCAAAATTTTGAGAAAAAGATTTTCTACGACATGAACATTATTCTAGCTCCAAATAATGTACACAAAAATTCAAATAAAGCAAAGAGTGCTACTGCTTTAATAAAATCCAATAAAAATCAATTTAGAAATACCAAAATAATTTTAAAAATATTTCTCTCCAATTTTCTGATGTAGGGAATCATGTTACCCTATTTTACATTTATTTTATTTTTGGAGAAAAATAATTTGAATAAAACCCAAATAACTCCAAATTGAAAATAATTTCAAACGGACTTTAAATTTGATCCTTTTAAACTACCAACTCGTATTTCATATATTTTGAAGAAGTCATTTTATCTTCTCTCATGAAAATCATTGAGTTGCTTAAAGTTTCTGAATTTGAAATATTTCCAAATAAAATTCAAATCTTTTCAGAAGCCCCTTTTCATTTAATTAAATGGAAGAAGTCATATCATCTTCTCTCGAGGGTTTTGTATTTGAAAAGAATTTGAATTCACGGAGATCAAAATGCAAAAAGGTGAAAGTTTGGGAAAGTCCTTTTATTCCCTCTCATTTAACTTTCAAAAAATTTCGAATTTCACTCAATCAATCACACAACAATCAAACAAATAATCAATCTATCTATTTATTATAACATTCCAAAATTTAGAATTTTGGGATGTTACAATGGGAGAGAGGGGAAGGAGGCTCACTGTAACATCCTGATTCTCGGCATGTTTGTTTTTTCTAAAGAAAAAGTTTTCCAAAAATCAGGGCAAGAAAATTTCATTTGTTTTATTTGTTAACCAAACTTAAATTGGAAATTTAAAATTTAATGGATTTAATTTGAACTAATGTGAACCTAAATTAAAATTTGTGTTTAGTTCTTTTCTTTTACTCGGATATTATTTTCTTGTCTTGGGCATATTAATATGCACCTTTGAATTTTCTTTGGTGCTTTTGATATTTGTTCGAGTTTCTTTTCCTTCTCTAGATTTTCCTAAAGAGGAAAATCATTTTTATTCTTTCAAACTCTAGGCCAAATTCCCTTGATCCAACATCTTTCTCTCTTCCCTGGGCATGCAACCTACGTTACTTTTCCATCAAAACTGAATGGCCTAGCCAATCTGTTTTTCTTTCTCTTTCTCAAATTCATTCGTTTTGTCTCACCCGAATGGGAAAGCCCATTTGTTTTAATTCTATATGATGGGCCGCAGCTGACCTCTGTCTCCTTCTCCATTTTTCTCCTCCTGTTCCAGCTCATGGGCCAGCCCATCTCTCCCAGTGAGCGAGCGTCTCCTCTCTCTCTTGTTTGTATGTACATGTGAGAAAACATACAGGAAGAGAAACGACCAACAACCAAGCGTTTTGCCTCCTGCCCTCCTCCTTAATCCCCTCTTCTTGACTTTTCCCTTACCTTATCTCTCTCCACTTGCCATCTTCCAAGCGCCAGTCTCAACTGCTTCGTCTCCTCTTCCACTCACGTACACACACACCACTACAGAAGGAAACCTACACCCATGAAGAAACCTCCTCTCTAATTCCCTTCAACTCCCCATCGTTTCCAGATCGGCTAGTACATATAGGTGCACCTCCACCTCCTATTCCACCCCACAGAAACTCCTACCTCTCCCTTCTCTTTCTCTACAGAAACTCTCTCTCCAAAGAATGGTGCTCCATGGACACCGGTGCTCGTTCCCGGTGACGTAGACTATCTCCGTTAGCACCCTTGCGCCCTGTGGTTCATCTCCACACCACGAATCCATTCAGAGAAGAAAGAACGCGTTCCGTCAACTACATGCGAAGAATTCAGCATGTTCGTCTACACTGTTCATTGAGTTCGTCGGATCGATTCGTCGCGCTCGGTGAGTTTCTGTCCAATTACTTTTGCACATGCACTAAACCATGTTCAATCTATCTCCTTGACATCCTAGTTCGACCTATTTCTCTTGTTGGCCGCGTCAACCACACCATGTCCATGAATCGGAGTCCATCCAACGGCATCCACATATTTCTTGAGTTTTTATTCATCATATGACTTTGTTCCTAATAGAGGAAATATTCTCTATGGCCATAGAAGCCCGTTGGTAGAATAATCTTGCTTGTTGGGTCAATTGATTTTAGTTTAGGTTTTATCTAGTCGTTCTTGTTAAGTGTAACACTAGTTTTTAATATAGTTCTATATGATTTTGTGTAGATAATTCCGTGCATCATGTAGTAGTGAGATACACCTTTGTATTAGTTCTTATGTATTACTACCATGTGGAGTATTTGATCGGTCAACTTTTCTTGTTAGTATGTTATGTTATTATGTTCGTGATATGCCTACGAGTGTATGTTATTCGTCTTATAATTTTAGTTCGACGTAGGACTTGTTATATTTCTTTCTTTCACCGATTATAGTTATTCAAAAAAATTGATCAACGTGTTATTTCATGTTGATATTTTTCTTTCTTGTGGTATATAGTTATGATATGCATATGTACATGTTTTTGCAAATTATTACCATGCATAGGTTTATGTAGAATTACTGTAACCTCTGTGTGATTATGCAATACCTAATGTCTTGATTATTTCATTTTTTGTTTAGAATGAATATATGTTAGATATTGATTATATATTCATTTTCGTCCATGCCACACATTTGTTTTGTTTGCAAATATGCCATGTCTACGAAAGATGTTTACATATTTTTAGTACGTGTTGTTGCATAGTATTCTTTATGCTAGATGTCAAATGACATGCCTTATTGTTTGGATATGAGTACATTGTAGTTCATAGCATAGAATATTATTGGCTAGTTGTTCCTTTTATTTTATACATGTCTGTTATACAAGATTGCATGGATAGTTGCTCATGAAATCATTTAGTTTTGTATTGCTATATATAATTTATTCTTGCAAAATAGAATTTAGTTTATTTCATCTTGGTAACTATCATGTGTGTCCATTTACCTTAGTTTATTACCATGCCATGTTAGCACTTGCTCAAAGTCCTACTCATGTTTTGATTGTATATGTGTTATATCATTGCTACTTTATATTGTATGACCAATCATATGGTTAATATTTGCTTGGTAGAAGTACATGTTAGTAGTTTATGATCTCATATATTTTAATTAAGTAGGATTCTTGCTTCAATATCGTGCCATGATATTGTGATTGTATAACTAGATGGCATAGAGTGTGTGTATATTTCTTGATATTGCTGATGGCATGATTTAGTTGTTTAAATTGCCTACATGCTTAGTATGATGTGTCCATGTGTTTGCATGTTATAAACAACAATTGTTGTGTGCTACTTTCATGCTTCCATGTTCATGCGTGTCAACTAGTCTCATAGAGTTGTGTCCTATTTCCATGCTTTCTATTTATGTAGTCGATATAAACTAAGTTGGGTGTTGCATTGTATTGTATTGGTATCGTAGTGTGGTATCTCATGTGATGACCATCCATGTTTACACATCATATTAGTTTATCTGGTTATTGCATTGTTGTATGCTTAGCGTTTGATATGTTTTGTTTATCTTTCTATTGCATTATGATATGCCTAGACATCTTTCATGCAAGTAATCTTTCATGTCTTATGGTGTTGTGTGTGTTATGGTTGCTTAGTTTAGTTCTTTCTTATAGATGTTTAACTTTATTACATCTTAGTCTGATGAGTGTTTTAATACTTGTTGCTATGACTCTTATACTTAGGACGAGTCATATGTCATGTCAGTAGAGTTGTGCTTTGATCACACACTCAGTGTGTGTATCGTGCTTTATTATTGCAAGCATGTGGTGATAATATTGTTGCTGGTGGTCATTAGTATTAGTTGTTCTTTATTATTAAGAGCATGTCCTAATTTAGTATCTTCTCTTGATAACTTTTATTTGTGATGCTTGTGTTATTACTTAAGACATCTGTATGATCCTATACTCACATGCCTTGTGTGAGATGTGTGTTATTATATTAAGTTGTTTAATTAGTTTCTACCATAGTATTGGTTTGTCTTTTATTATAGAAATGCTTGCTAATAGTTGTTATGATTGATGTTTGAGTGCTTAACTAGTATGGCTTATAATGTTGGTTTGGTTGTCATATAGAATACTTGCTTTTGAGTTATTATAGTTGTTGTTTATATTTGCTTGCTAATAACCATTATAAATATTTAGATTCTATCTAAATATTTATTATGGTTAAGTTTTACCTTTATCATGCCATGGTTATGATTGTGTAGTATGCAAAGGACACTTCATTATCATGCGTGTTGATGCCATTGCTTTTGTTTTATAGTTAGGTGAGATGTGTAGTGGGTACTACTAGTGGTTAGTACCATAGTTCGTATTAGAACGTTAGTATTGTTGGCAAGCCTTGATTATCTATCATCAACCTAAACCCTTTCAATTCATCGAGTCCTCTACTTGCTTCTAGTCACGTTATCTCCTTTTGGAATCTCCATCTTGATCAGTATCTTGCTATCCATCCACTCTTAATTTGTTTTGGATGTTATTTGGATTTTCTATTGCTTTGCCATTTATTGTTTGTCTTTTGCTATCGTTACGACAAGTAGGGAGTGACGACGATGTTGGACAAGGACAGAATCAGGTTACCGAAGAAGGACTCAACAACGAAGGCATGCCTCCTTCTTTGATCATACTTATCCTCTATTTTACAAAATTGCATTGTGTTTTATGGTTACTATATGCATGCCATTTTCATTCTTGTAGCTAGCATGTCGATTGACACATTACCTTGAACCGCTTGTCGCCTATTCGTTTGACACCTAAGTAGAAGTATATAATTCCGGTAGAGTAGAAGTGCTTAGCCATGCTTATCACCCTATAGGTGGCTTGTTGAATGACCTCTGAGTTATTGACAGTTGAAACTTAACGCTGAGCTAGGCCAGTTGGCCTTGTTGACCTTCTCTATGCTCTTCTACTCTGGGTGAAACTTACCATCTGAATACTGGCGCGGGCGACAGCTGAATCAAGGATTGAAGGAGAGATTGGCCGCCCTTCACGAGTTGAAGGGGGCAATCAGTCGTCCGTGCCGCATAAGGCCTAATAAGTCTTGGATTTGAAGATTGTGATAACAGTACAACCACATGCTATATGGGCATTGGCTTGGTCAAGTAAGCTATCCAGCCTTAGGTGTCGATGTTGTCGTACCGCAGATGGGATAGCTGCCTTGCGAGGAGTATCCTCGGCATAGATGGGGGGACCGGTTTGAGGACGTACTCTCAGTTTCGTGCGCCAGACCCGGTGGGCATGTCACATCTTTGGGGGATCTAGTCCAAAGACCTCATCACAATCTCCCTGCCGGTATACCAAATGTTGTACTATACCAGTGGCCACTGGTGGCATCAAGACGAGATTGTGTCATGTGGGTAAAGTGTACGACCTCTGCAGAGTGTAAAACTATTCGAATAGCCGTGTCCACGGTCATGGACAACACATGAATCTTTCTTGACGTACAGGACCTGTCTTGCTTATTCCCTCTTTGCCCCTATTCTTGAAACCTATGAAGGACGTGAGTTTATCGAGGATCCTCACTTGATGAAAGTTGTTTTGAAGATAAAACATGTTTTCATCTAAAACTGCTTCCATCCAACTACTTTATTTGTTAAACAAAATTAGCTTTACGCAAATGAGCCATACAACCTTCCTTTGAAGCCACATGTAGCTATTAGGTCCTTCCCCAAGGGAGGCATGTTGAGTACGTAATGTACTCATGGCAATAAATTTTTTGACAACAGGGTTGCATGGAGATGAAGGTGATGACTACGACTACTATGGCGATCCGTAGGAGTGAGGTCACGTGGACTACATCGACTGCCTGTGGCTGAGATGGAGTCGCTACGCATTGTACTTTCCGCTGTTTTTCTGAATGTAATAAGTGTCATCAGACATTTATCTAGGTATGCCTTGTGGCAAGATATATTTAAAATTGTATTACCTTTTATGTATTGTGCAATGATATCATTTCACTGTGTTGTCAACAATGATCCTGGGGTTGACAAATATACATAGGAGGGTTTGGAAGTTAATTCCGGGTTCTCACAGAAGTGGTATCAGAGCCGATGTCGACCTAGTCATGTGGCCTTATTTAGAAATGGAAAGCCTTTGGAATTATTTTCTTAAGAAAAATATATTTGAAAAGGATCATTCTCGTACTCTTCTTCTTCACTATTGCTCTTCTTGCATTGTTACATTCAAATAAAGTTTAAAGTCTACTTCTCTACCATTTTCTCTATAGTATGTGAAACCCATTTCCCCGCCCATGGTTTTGAAATGTTAGAAGATTCACAAGATGTGCCAAGAATTTCAAGATACTTCAACCCATGAAGCTCCGAGTAGCAATGTTTTGTCAAGTGAAGACACAACGAGAACTTAAGGAGTCAACAACCGCTGACGATGCTCCAGTCATCAACATTGAAGATTTACTCAAAGTTATGATGTGACCTGCCATATAGGATTAGGTTGGTTAACACCCTTGTAGTGATAGGACCCGTAACTTGTAGACGCAAAACCTTTCTTGTGTGAGTATTGTCTGCATATTTTTCTTCTAGGTTTTTCCTATGCAGTCATACTAAAACCCTGTTTGCAAAAATGAGTTGCTTTTGAGTTCTATTTGAATAGCTTATGGTTATCTCGGCGTTATCTTTTGTTTATCTTCTGGGGTATCTCCGCCTTGTGTAGGATCCTTTTACTCTTCTTATGCTCTTTCCCTATTGTCTATAACCCTGGATGTCACCTCATGATGAACAAAGTTGCGACAACCCGCTTGGAGATCTATTATCAGCATGAACCTTATGGGAAACCTCTTTTAAGGGGGGTAGTAGACGGTGATTTGGTGAGATTGAAGAATTGATGACCTTCATTCACAAAGAAGACGAAGATTTGAAGATTTTCAATACATGTACTATAAGTTCAACCTGAATGAAGGATCAATAAAAGCTTCACCTATAGAAGAAGGACAAGACTGAATAATATGTTCAACCACTCAGAGAAGCTGCCAGATTATCATCGCCAAGATCGAAGGACTGCTACCAAGCATTCATCAAGCTATAGATAGTATCAATAATAGAAGTATCTCCAATCAAGACCCCAAAGTTGGTTGCCACCAAAATCGGAATGAACCGTGGTTCCATAAGGTTCCGAGAAGAACAATGTTGAAGACGAAGCTAACCCAAACCCATTCTTTTTAGTCAGTCTGAATCTCGAGGACGAGATTTCTTTTAAGGGGGGTAGATCTGTAACATCCCGATTCTCGGAATGTTTGTTTTTTTAAAGAAAAAGTTTTCCAAAAATCAGGGCGAGAAAATTTCATTTGTTTTATTTGTTAACCAAGCTTAAATTGGAATTTTATAATTTAATGGATTTAATTTGAACTAATGTGAAGCTAAATTAAAATTTGTGTTTAGTTCTTTTCTTTTACTCGGATATTATTTTCTTGTCTTGGGCATATTAATATGCACCTTTGAATTTTCTTTGGTGCTTTTGATATTTGTTCGAGTTTCTTTTCCTTCTCTAGATTTTCCTAAAGAGGAAAATCATTTTTCTTCTTTCAAACTCTAGGCCAAATTCCCTTGATCCAACATCTTTCTCTCTTCCCTGGGCATGCAACCTACGTTACTTTTCCATCAAAACTGAATGGCCTAGCCAATCTGTTTTTCTTTCTCTTTCTCAAATTCATTCGTTTTGTCTCACCCGAATGGGAAAGCCCATTTGTTTTAATTCTATATGATGGGCCGCAGCTGACCTCTGTCTCTCTCCATTTTTCTCCTCCTGTTCCAGCTCATGGGCCAGCCCATCTCTCCCAGTGAGAGAGCGTCTCCTCTCTCTCTTCTTTGTACGTACATGTGAGAAAACATACAGGAAGAGAAATGACCAACAACTAAGCGTTTTGCCTCCCGCCCTCCTCCTTAATTCCCTCTTCTTGACTTTTCCCTTGCCTTATCTCTCTCCACTTGCCATCTTCTAAGTGCCAGTCTCAACTGCTTCGTCTCCTCTTCCACTCATGTACATGCACACCACTACAGAAGGAAACCTACAGCCATGAAGAAACCTCCTCTCTAATTCCCTTCAACTCCCCATCGTTTCCAGACCGGCTAGTACATATAGGTGCACCTCCACCTCCTCTTCCACCCCGCAGAAACTCCTACCTCTCCCTTCTCTTTCTCTACAGAAACTCTCTCTCCAAAGAATGGTGCTCCATGGACACCGTTGATCGTTCCCGGTGACGTGGACTATCTCCGTTAGCACCCTTGCACCCTGTGGTTCATCTCCACACCACGAATCCATTCAGAGAAGAAAGAACGCGTTCCGACAACTACATGCGGAGAATTCAGCATGTTCATCTACACTGTTCATCGAGTTCGTCGGATCGATTCGTCGCGCTCGGTGAGTTTTTGTCCAATTACTTTTGCACATGCACTAAACCATGTTCAATCTATCTCCTTGACATCCTAGTTCGACCTATTTCTCTTGTTGGCCGCATCAACCACGCCATGTCCATGAATCGGAGTCCATCCAATGGCATCCACATATTTCTTTAGTTTTTATTCATCGTATGACTTTGTTCCTAATAGAGGAAATATTCTCTATGGCCATAGAAGCCCGTTGGTAGAATAATCTTGCTTGTTGGGTCAATTATTTTAGTTTAGGTTTTATCTAGTCGTTCTTGTTAAGTGTAACACTAGTTTTTAATATAGTTCTATATGATTTTGTGTAGATAATTTCGTGCATCATGTAGTAGTGAGATACACCTTTGTATTAGTTCTTATGTATTACTACCATGTGGAGTATTTGATCGGTCAACTTTTCTTGTTAGTATGTTATTTTGTTATGTTCGTGATATGCCTACGAGTGTATGTTATTCATCTTATAATTTTAGTTCGACGTAGGACTTGTTAGATTTATTTCTTTCACCGATTATAGTTATTCAAAAAAATTGATCAACGTGTTATTTCATGTTGATATTTTTCTTTCTTGTGGTATATAGTTATGATATGCATATGTACATGTTTTTGCAAATTATTACCATGCGTAGGTTTATGTAGAATTATTGTAACCTTTGTGTGATTATGCAATACCTAATGTCTTGATTATTTCATTTTTTGTTTAGAATGAATATATGTTAGATATTGATTATATATTCATTTTCGTCCATGCCGCATGTTTCTTTTGTTTGCAAATATGCCATGTCTATGAAAGATGTTTATATATTTTTAGTACGTGTTGTTGCATATTATTCTTCATGCTAGATATCAAATGACATGCCTTATTGTTTGGATATGAGTACATTGTAGTTCATAGCATAGAATATTATTGGCTAGTTGTTCCTTTTATTTTATACATGTGTGTTATACAAGATTTCATGGATAGTTTCTCATGAAATCATTTAGTTTTGTATTGCTATATATAATTTATTCTTGCAAAATAGAATTTAGTTTATTTCATCTTGGTAACTATCATGTGTGTCCATTTACCTTAGTTTATTACCATGCCATGTTAGTACTTGCTCAAAGTCCTACTCATGTTTTGATTGTATATGTGTTATATCATTGCTACTTTATATTGCATGACCAATCATATGGTTAATATTTGCTTGGTAGAAGTACATGTTAGTAGTTTATGATCTCATATATTTTAATTAAGTAGGATTCTTGCTTCAATATCATGCCATGATATTATGATTGTATAACTAGATGGCATAGAGCGTGTGTGTGTGTGTGCATGTGTGTGTGTATGTATTCATGTATTAGATCATGCCTAGTTGTCCACTATGCAGTTGCAAGTGTAGGTTGTACAACATAGGAATTCTTGCCATCTTGTTACTCATTCTAGTATAGTATATTTCTTGATATTGCTGATGGCATGATTTAGTTGTTTAAATTGCCTACATGCTTAGTATGATGTGTCCATGTGTTTGCATGTTATAAACAACAATTGTTGTGTGCTACTTTCATGCTTCCATGTTCATGCGGGTCAACTAGTCTCATAGAGTTGTGTCCTATTTCCATGCTTTCTATTTATGTAGTCGATATAAACTAAGTTGGGTGTTGCATTGTATTGTATTGGTATCGTAGTGTGGTATCTCGTGTGATGACCTTCCATGTTTACACATCATATTAGTTTATCTGGTTATTGCATTGTTGTATGCCTAGCGTTTGATATGTTTTGTTTACCTTTCTATTGCATTATGATATGCCTAGACATCTTTCATGCAAGTAATCTTTCATGTCTTTTGGTGTTGTGTGTGTTATGGTTGCTTAGTTTAGTTCTTTCTTATAGATGTTTAACTTCATTACATCTTAGTCTTATGAGTGTTTTAATACTTGTTGCTATGACTCTTATACTTAGGAGGAGTCATATGTCATGTCAGTAGAGTTGTGCTTTGATCACACACTCAGTGTGTGTATCGTGCTTTATTATTGCAAGCATGTGGTGATAATATTGTTGCTGGTGGTCATTAGTATTAGTTGTTCTTTATTATTAAGATCATGACCTAATTTAGTATCTTCTCTTGATAACTTTTATTTGTGATGCTTGTGTTATTACTTAAGACATCTATATGATCCTATACTCACATGCCTTGTGTGAGATGTGTGTTATTATATTAAGTTGTTTAATTAGTTTATACCATAGTATTGGTTTGTCTTTTATTATAGAAATGCTTGCTAATAGTTGTTATGATTGATGTTTGAGTGCTTAACTAGTATGGCTTATAATGTTGGTTTGGTTGTCATATAGAATACTTGCTTTTGAGTTATTATAGTTGTTGTTTATATTTGCTTGCTAATAACCATTGTAAATATTTAGATTCTATCTAAATATTTATTATGGTTAAGTTTTACCTTTATCATGCCATGGTTATGATTGTGTAGTATGCAAAGGACACTTCATTATCATGCGTGTTGATGCCATTGCTTTTGTTTTATAGTTAGGTTAGATGTGTAGTGGGTACTACTAGTGGTTAGTACCATAGTTCGTATTAGAACGTTAGTATTGTTGGCAAGCCTTGATTATCCATCATCAACCTAAACCCTGTCAATTCATCGAGTCCTCTACTTACCTTCTAGTCACGTTATCTCCTTTTGGAATCTCCATCTTGATCAGTATCTTGCTATCCATACACTCTTAATTTGTTTTGAATGTTATTTGGATTTTCTATTGCTTTGCCATTTATTGTTTGTCTTTTGCTATCGTTACGACGAGTAGGGAGTGACGACGATGTTGGACAAGGACAGAATCGGGTTACCGAAGAAGGACTCAACAACGAAGGCATGCCTCCTTCTTTGATCATACTTATCCTATGTTTTACAAAATTGCATTGTGTTTTATGGTTACTATATGCATGCCAGTTTAATTCTTGTAGCTAGCATGTCGATTGACACATTACCTTGAACCACTTGCCGCCTATTCGTTTGACACCTAAGTAGAAGTATATAATTCCGGTAGACTAGAAGTGCTTAGCCATGCTTATCACCCTATAGGTGGCTTGTTGAATGACCTCTGAGTCATTGACAGTTGAAACTTAATGCTGAGCTAGGCCAGTTGGCCTTGTTGACCTTCTCTATCCTCTTCTACTCTGGGTGAAACTTACCATCTGAATACTGGCGCGGGCGACAGCTGAATCAAGGATTGAAGGAGCGATTGGCCGCCCTTCACGAGTTGAAGGGGGCAATCAGTCGTCCGTGCCGCATAAGGCCTAATAAGTCTTGGATTTGAAGATTGTGATAACAGTAAAGCCACATGCTATATGGGCACTGGCTTGGTCAAGTAAGCTAGCCAGCCTTAGGTGTCGATGTTGCCGTACTGCAGATGGGATAGCTGCCTTGCGAGGAGTATCCTCGGCACAGATGGGGGGACCGGTTTGAGGACGTACTCTCAGTTCCGTGCGCCAGACCCGGTGGGCATGTCACATCTTTGGGGGATCTAGTCCAAAGACCTCGTCACAATCTCCCTGCCGGTATACCAAATGGTGTACTATACCAGCGGCCACTGGTGGCATCAAGACGAGATTGTGTCGTGTGGGTAAAGTGTACAACCTGTGCAGAGTGTAAAACTATTCGAATAGCCGTGTCCACGGTCATGGACAACACATGAATCTTTCTTGACGTACATGACCTGTCTTGCTTATTCCCTCTTTGCCCCTATTCTTGAAACCTATGAAGGACGTGAGTTGATCGAGGATCCTCACTTGATGAAAGTTGTTCTGAAGATAAAACATGTTTTCATCTAAAACTGCTTCCATCCAACTACTTTATTTGTTAAACAAAATTAGCTTTACGCAAATGAGCCATACAGCCTTCCTTTGAAGCCACATGTAGCTATTAGGTCCTTCCGCGAGGGAGGCATGTTGAGTACGTAATGTACTCATGGCAATAATTTTTGTGACAACAGAGATGTATGGAGATGAAGGTGATGACTACGACTACTATGGCGATCCGTAGGAGTGAGGTCACGTGGACTACATCGACTGCCTGTGGCTGAGATGGAGTCGCTACGCATTGTACTTTCCGCTGTTTTTCTAAATGTAATAAGTGTCATGAGACATTTATCTAGGTATGCCTTGTGGCAAGATATATTTAAAATTGTATTACCTTTTATGTATTGTGCAATGATATCATTTCACTGTGTTGTCAACAATGATCCTGGGGTTGACAAATATACACAGGAGGGTCTGGAAGTTAATTCCGGGTTCTCACACTCACGGTCATTGCCGAGTAGGGGGTCGGGGAGGCTTGAGGAGGCCAGCATGGGGAGGAGACAGGGAGGCGTTCGGCGAGGTGATGGCAGAGACGACGAACGGCGGCGAGTGCTGTGATATCAACTACGCAACTTTATTCTTGTAGACACGTGTTGGGGATCTAAGCGCAAAGTTTTGTAGGATATTAGCAATTTCCCCTCAAGTGGATGACCTAAGATTTATCAATCCGTGGGAGGCGTAGGATGAAGATGGTCTCTCTCAAACAACCCTGCAACCAAATAATAAAAAGTGTCTTGTGTCCCCAACACACCAAATACAATGGTAATTTGTATAGGTGCACTAGTTCGGCGAGAAGATGGTGATACCAGTGTAATATGGATAGTAGATATTGATTTTTGTAATATGAACAATAAAATACAGCAATGTAGCAATTGATAAAACGAAGCACAGACGATATTGACCTAGGTTCCGTACTTTCTCTAGTGCAATTTCTCAACAACGCTAATATAATTGGATCATATAAACATCCCTCACGTGCGATGAAGAATCACACCAAAGTTCTTATCTAGCGGAGAACATAAGAAGAAATTGTTTGTAGCTATTATTTCCGATCGATCTATCCACGCGTCCGTACTAAAGTAACACCAAGTTATTCTTTCCGATCGATCTATCAAGAGTTCGTACTAAAATAATACCAAGTTATTCTTTTCGATTGATCTATCAAGAGTTCGTACTAAAATAACACCAAAGCAAATTTAGATTCATAATACTCAATCCAACACAAAGAACCTCAAAGAGTGCCCCAAGATTTCTAGCGGAGAAACAAAAGACGAGAACATGCATCAACCCCTATGCATAGATTACCCCAATGTCACCTGGGAATCCACATGTTGAGTGACAAAACATAACTCAAGTGAATCAATATAATACCCCATTGTCACCACGAGTATTCATATGCAAGAAATATATCAAGTGCTCTCAACCCGATAAAAGTATTCAATCCGATAAAACAAAATCTCAAAGGAAAAACTCAATTCATCAGAACAAGATAGAGAAGGAGAAACACCATATGATCCAACTATATTAACAAAGCACGCGATACATCAAGATCATGCCATCTCAAGAACACAAGAGAGAGAGAGAGAGAGAGAGAGAGAGAGAGATTAAACACATAGCTACTGGTACAAACCCTCAGCCCCGAGGGTGGACTACTCCCTCCTCATCATGGTGGCCGCCAGGATGGTGAAGATGGCCACCAGTGATGATTTCCCCCTCCGGCGGAGTGCGAAAACGGGGTCTAGATTGGTCTTTCGTGGCTACAAAGGCTTGCGGCAGCAGAACTTCTAATCTAGGGTTACCCCGAGGGTTTTTGGAATATTTGGGAATTTATAGGGCGAAGAGGCGGTGCGGGAGGCCACCGAGGTGGGCACAACCCACCTGGGCGCGCCTGGGGGGCCAGGCGCGCCCTGGTGGGTTGTGCCTGTTGGGGAACATAGTAATTTAATTTTTTTTCCTATGCACACGCAATATCCATCTAGGTGATGCATAGCAATGAGAGGGGAGAGTGTTGTCCACGTACCCTCGTAGAACGTAAGCGGAAGCGTTATGACAACGCGGTTGATGTAGTCGTACGTCTTCATGATCCGACCAATCCTAGCACCGAAGGTATGACAACTCCACGATCTGCACACGTTCACCTTGGTGACGTCGCATGAACTCTAGATCCGGCTAAGTGTCGAGGGAGAGCTTCGTCAGCACGACGGCATGATGATGATGATGATGAAGTTACCGATGCAGGGCTTCGCCTAAGCACTACAACGATATGACCGAGGTGGAAATCTGTGGAGGGGGCACCGCACATGGCTAAACAATCAACTTGTGTGTCTATGGGGTGCCTCCCTCCCCCGTAAATAAAGGAGTGGAGGAGGGGTAGGGTCGGCCCTCTATGGCGCGCCCAAGGGGGAGTCCTATTCCTGGTGGGAGTAGGATTCCCCCCTTTCCTTGTTGGATTAGGAGAGAAGGAAGGGGGAGAGAGGGACAAGGAAAAGGGGCCCGGCCCCCACCCCAATTTGGATTGGGCTTGGGGGGAGGCGCCCCCTCCTAGGCCGCCTCCTCCTCTCTCCCACTAAGGCCCATTAAGGCCCATACACTCCCTGGGGGGTTCCGGTAACCCCCCCGTACTCCGGTAAATGCCCAAACTCACCCGGAACCATTCTGATGTCAAACATAGCCTTCCAATATATCGATCTTTATGTCTTGACCATTTAGAGACTGCTCGTCATGTCCGTGATCATATCCGGGACTCCGAACAACCTTCGGTACATCAAAACACATAAACTCGTAATACCAATCGTCACCGAACGTTAAGCGTGCGGACCCTACGGGTTCGAGAACTATGTAGACATGACCGAGACTCATCTCCGGTCAATAACCAATAGCGGGACCAGGATTCTCATATTGGTTCCTACATATTCTATGAAGATCTTTATCGATCAAACCGCATAACAACATATGTTGTTCCCTTTGTCATCGGTATGTTACTTGCCCGAGATTCGATCGTCGGTATCTCAATACCTAGTTCAATCTCATTACCGGCAAGTCTCTTTACTCATTCCTTAATGCAACATCCCATAACTAACTCATTAGTCACATTGCTTGCAAGGCTTATAGTGATGTCCAGTACCGAGAGGGCCTAGAGACACCTCTCCGATACACGGAGTGACAAATCCCAATCTCGATCTATGCCAACTCAACAAACACCATCAGAGACACCTGTAGAGCATCTTTATAGTCACGCAGTTACATTGTGACAGTTGATAGCACACTAAGTGTTCCTCCGGTATTCGGGAGTTGCATAATCTCATAGTCATAGGAACATGTATAAGTTATGGAGAAAGAAATAACAGTAAACTAAACAATCAAAGTGCTAAGCTAACAGATGGGTCAAGTCAATCACATCATTCTCTAATCATGTGATCCCGTTCATCAAATGACAACTCTTTTTCCATGGCTACGAAACTTAACCATATTTGATTAATGAGCTAGTCAAGTTAAGGCATACTAGTGACACTCAGTTTGTCTGTGTATTCACACATGTACTAAGTTTCCGGTTAATACAATTCTAGCATGAATAATAAACATTTACCATGATATAAGGAAATATAAATAACAACTTTATTATTGCCTCTAGGGCATATTTCCTTCAGTCTCCCACTTGCACTAGAGTTAATAATCTAGATTACATTGTGATGATTCTAACACCCATGGAGTCTTGGTCCTGATCATGTTTTGCTCGTGAGAGAGGCTTAGTCAACGGGTCTACAACATTTAGATCTGTATATATCTTGCAAACTCCCTCCTTGACTTGGTCGTTGATGGAATTGAAGCGTCTCTTGATGTGCTTGGTTGTCTTGTGAAATCTGGATTCCTTTGCCAAGGCAATTGCATCAGTATTGTCACAAAAGATTTTCATTATACCCGATGCACTACGTATGATACCTAGATCGGATATGAACTCCTTCATCCATACTCCTTCATTTGCTGTTTCCAAAGCAGCTATGTACTCTGCTTCACGCGTAGATCTCTCCACGACGCTCTGCTTGGAACTACACCAACTGACAGC
The DNA here is from genome assembly GCF_002162155.2 of Triticum dicoccoides. Classification (NCBI taxonomy): domain Eukaryota; kingdom Viridiplantae; phylum Streptophyta; class Magnoliopsida; order Poales; family Poaceae; genus Triticum; species Triticum dicoccoides. The sequence continues at coordinate 537,240,863 of NC_041384.1, read as the reverse complement.
TCCACCGTTCAATAAAAATATGTATCCTGTTTGTGACTTAGAGTCATCCGGATCAGTGTGAAAGCTTGCATTGATGTAACCATTTACAACGAGCTCTTTGTCACCTCCATAAACGAGAAACATATCCTTAGTCCTTTTCAGGTATTTCAAGATGTTCTTGACCTCTATCCAGTGATCCACTCCTGGATTACTTTGGTACCTCCCTGCTAAACTAATAGTAAGGCACACATTAGGTCTGGTACACAGAATTGCATACATGATAGAACCTATGGCTGAAGCATAGGGAATGACTTTCATTTTCTCTCTATCTTCTGCAGTGGTCGGGCATTGAGTCTGACTCAACTTCACACCTTGTAACACAGGAAAGAACCCTTTCTTTGCATGATCGATTTTGAGCTTCTTCAAAACTTTATCAAGGTATGTGCTTTGTGAAAGTCCAATTAAGCGTCTTGATCTATCTCTATAGATCTTGATGCCCAATATATAAGCAGCTTCGCCAAGGTCTTTCATTGAAATATTCTTATTTAAGTATCCTTTTATGTTATTCATAAAATCAGTATCATTTCTGATCAGCAATACGTCATCCACATATAATATCGGAAATGCTACAGATCTCCCACTCACTTTCTTGTAAATACAGGCTTCTCCGAAAGTCTGTATAAAACCATATGCTTTGATGACAATATCAAAATGTATATTCCAACTCCGAGAGGCTTGCACCAGTCCATAAATGGATCGCTGGAGCTTGCACACTTTGTTAGCACCTTTTGGATTGATAAAACCATCTGGTTGCATCATATACAACGCTTCTTTAAGATATCCATTAAGGAATGCAGTTTTGACATCCATTTGCCAAATTTCATAATCATAAAATGCGGCAATTGCTAACATGATTCGTACGGACTAAAGCATCGCTACAAGTGAGAAGGTCTCATCGTAGTCAACTCCTTGAACTTGTCGAAAACCTTTTGCAACAGCTTTGTAGACAGTAACATTACCGTCAGTGTCAGTCTTCTTCTTGAAGATCCATTTATTCTTTATGGCTTGCCGATCATCGGGCAAGTCAACCAAAGTCCACACTTTGTTCTCATAGATGGATCCCATCTCAGATTTCATGGCCTCAAGCCATTTTGGAATCTGGGATCATCATCGCTTCCTCATAGTTTGTAGGTTCGTCATGGTAAAGTAACATGACCTCCAGAACAGGATTACCATACCACTCTAGTGCAGATCTTACTCTGGTAGACCTACAAGGTTCGGTAGAAACTTGATCATAAGTTTCAGGATCTGTAAGTGCAACTATCCCTGGGTGGTTTTAGTAATTCCTAACAACATATAGCTCATTGAGCTAATGCTATTCCAAGATGAATATTTCAGGAAAGCTCAATGATTGGCATGGCATGGATTAGAAAGTGGACCCTTCAAAATACTAAGGATAAAAGATTGGCTCAAGCTCAAACACTACTAGGAAAAGGGCTAAAGATAGGATTGACACTAATGGCGCACCAGAGATGTGGTGCGCCACTACTATATACTAATGGCGCACCAGGTGGAGGTACGCCATTAGTGTGGAAGACACTAATGGCGCACCAGACAAAAGGTGCGCCACTAGTAACAAAAAAAAAACTCTTTCCATTTTTTCAAACATACTAATGGCGCATCCGGGCAAAGTGCGCCATTAGTAGTTAGAACTACTAATGGCGCACCGGTGACAAAGTGCGCCAATAATTTGTTTTTTTTACTTTTTGGCAACACTACTAATGGCGCACCGTTGCACAGTGCGCCATTACTAGTTTAAACTAGTAATGGCGTACTATGTAACGGTGCGCCATTAGTATAAAAATTATTTTTTTTACTTTTTTGCAAAACTACTAATGGCGCATCATTTACTTTTTTACTTTTTATTTTTTTTACTTTTTTGCATCATTTATCGGGACGAGCACGCGGAGTCTACCATATGTCCGGTGTGCGGCGTCACTCGATACAAGAAGAGGAAGAAAGCTCCTCGAAAATCGGTGTGGTACTTTTTGATCACTCCTCGTCTGCAGCGGTATTTCGCGGACCCTAAGGTAGCAAAGCTCCTGCGTTGGCACGCGGATAGGGAGGAGAAGAAGCGGGAAGATGACGGAAATGATCCGGAGATAAATAAGACAAGATGCTGAGTCACCCTAAGGATGCGAGCCAATGGCGAGGACACTCGATCTCGATCCCCCTCCACCGCCGCCGACGAGCACCCGGCCCCCCGCACCCTCCCCCGCTCCACCGTCGCCAACGGGCACCCCCCGCACCCTCCCCCGCTCCACCGCCGCCGCCGATGATATTTTCAAGTAACAAATTTGAACATATTTTTTAAAAAATTATTACTGTTTTTATAAAAAAATATTACTGTTATGATTTAAACAAGTTTGAACATATTTAAACACAAATAAATATCAAACAACATTTAAAATGCAAAAAAATAATATTGCGCAGCCTGGGAATCGAACCCAGGACCTCCTGGTGTGTGTGCTGTGTGCTGACCAGTCAGGCTAGTGGGCGGGTTCTGATGTGGATTGGGTTAGGTGCAATATAACCTGTGCTCGAACTGTAATAAAAAAACATTCTAATGGCGCACCGCTGCGGGGTGCGCCATTGCTATCTAAAAAAAGATCTCTAATGGCGCACCGAGGAGTGGTGCGCCATTAGTAAGCTATCCTCCCTCTCCCTCGCCAGATCCCCTTCGACCCTCTCTCCCTCGCCACCAGATCCACCCGCGCGCTGCCCCGACCCTCACCGGACTCCACCCCCGCG
>NC_041384.1:537156883-537237719 GCF_002162155.2 Triticum dicoccoides | reverse complement strand
CGCCGCCCCGACCCTCACGCTAGGGTTCCTTGTCCCGCCGCCCGCTCCTCTCCTCCACCTCGAATGAGCGAGCGCCTCTTCCGACCCCTGCAGCAGCCGGTGACCTCGGCCCCGACGCACGCACCCACCCCGCTGGCCCCTGCCGTCCTCCGCCTCCGGTCTCCCCAGCAGCAGCTGGCGAACCAAGGACGGTGCCGTGACCATCGTCGCCACCTCCCGCCGTCTCTCCCTACGCGTGGCCGGCGGCTGCTCTCCTTCGACGCGCTGCCCGTGGTGAGCCCCTCTTCCTTACTCACCTCCGTGTTCCTTGTTCATCTCTCTGTTCCATGTTCCTCTCTTATCCATGCTGCTATTTACATGGATCAATGGATGTTGGATAGATGGATGTGTGTTGATGTTAGGTAGTAGATGGTTTGCTTGATGGTTGGTTGAATTGTGCTAGTTGCTTACTAGATGGATGGACGAATGGTGCGAGTATGTAGACATCTTTTGCTACTGTGAAGGGTCAGTGCTAGTGTAAAGGGTAGTAGTAATTCGTTCCCTTTTGCTTCTGCCTGGTGCTAATTTTCTGCTGTTAGCTTTGTGTGGCTTCTTATTATTCTCTAAATCGTTCTTCAAAGCAGGCTTTGCATCGCTTTAGGTAGTTTTCTCCATGTTTTACCAAGTGACATGTTAACAGCTTGCTAGTTTAGGATACATAATTAATGCCTTTAAATGGTGCACTCTGTAAATGCCTTTAAATATAACCTTGTTAGTTTAGGATACATAATTGCAGAGAAATAATCACATCAATGCCTTTAAATGGTGCACTCTGTAAGAAATTAATAACCTAGCATCACAATTCAGAAATACTCCTGCTACTCATGTAGGTGCCGCATGAGTTTTTTTTGGTTTTGTTACTGCTAGGTAGGTTGATAAGGAGAACTGCATATTTGACAGGCACAATGTCCTGTTTTTTTAGTAGGAGCACATTTTACATATAGTTTGGAGTACTAGCTCAAATACTGGTTCAGATTTTGATGTGCTTGCTTGTTACTGTAAGTGAGTTTATAATTGCACCCACTTGCTCGTCCTCATATTTTCTGTAGCCATGCAATTTATAATTGCACCCACTTGCAGCAACTAGCTGGAGTAGATTATGGCAAGTGAAAGCAACAAATTCTCTACAATTCGAAAGCTCAATATCCTTGCAGTAGGAAGAGCTTGCTTTAACTGAATTTGGACTTGGTGCACTAGATTGGCAATTTTGCTTGCTTGCACCGCTTGAGTAGTTCTCCATCTAATGTAGTCAATAGATGTTGTCAAGTGATTGTGTCATGGTTTTGGTTCTGTTTTTAAAAAAGGAAAGCCACTTGTTCAGGCTTCAAGAAAATATTTTCTCAGAATATTACTGCTAAGCCCAAGCTTGTTAATCAGCATGTACATTTCTGTCATATATTGCTAATGTCTGCTCAGATGTGTGCTTGCTATTGTCACCTATCTTTTCTTCTTCTACATGATATGGAACCTTATGATACTGCACCAATAGCCTTTGTGCATCCAAGTTATCAAACTATGTGAACTAGAAACAGAAATAGAGAGAATTGATCATTACTTTTCTGAACTGTCGCAGAAGCCTCAGTAGTTCTTTCAAGTTCGTACATTGAAAGGCTTGTTTCACAATTTCTGAATTACTTGTGATGCCTCTGAATTACTTGTGATGCCTGTTATCATGCATGTTTTATGATCTGTTGTAAGGGTACTAATTGGTCTCTTCTGCTGCTTATCAGAGATGGCGGGAAGCAGCCACCGCAGCTCTGCGACACCGCAGTACGAGTTGGATGCTTCCGAGTTCTTCACTATCATACTTGGGACTTCAGTATCATCCATGACACATATATATAAAACGAGAGATCTCCCCTTCACCCATCTCATTATGATATCTGTTGTTTGCTACAGCACTCATTGTCCCAAACTGCAGAGGCTGCCTGACAGTTTTATGAACATGCTGATGGGTGAAGATCCGCCAAATAATGTGAAGCTGCGACAGGCCGGCAGCGGGTTTCGCAGGCTGTGGGATGTGGAGTTGGTGATCAAGCAGGGCCACATGTACTTGTCTCGTGGGTGGGAGAAGTTCTATTGTGCCTACGACCTGCGGCTGGGGTACTTCCTTCTCTTCAGGTACGACGACGACGCCACCATGCTCATCGTGAAGGTGTTCAACGCGACTATGTGTGCATGCACTACGCTGAAGATTATGATGCTGGTACGTTCTGCCTCTTCTTATTCCTATACATTTGGCTTTGTCTCACATCGATTGTTAATGGTCATTGTTGCATTTGGATAGGTAATGGGAGCAGCAGCAGCGACAATGGCTACAGCCAAAGCAGCAGCGACTATGGCTGTAGCGAAAGCAACAGCGATTCTGGCTGTAGCGAAAGCAGCAACGATTCTGGCAGTAGCATAGACAACAAGAAGGATGATCCGGACTAGAGTGCGGGAGAAGAGGAGCAGAGTGGGGATGAGGAGCTGCAGGATGACGATGGGCATCAGGCTGAGGATGACCTAGCACTGGTGGTGGCTGACCAAGGGCAAGAGATGGTGGTGGCTGACCATGGGCAAGAGATGGTGGTGGCTGACCATGGGCAAGAGATGGAGGTGGCTGAGGATGACCTAGCGATGGTCATGCCTGAAGGTGGCCTCACGATGGTGGTGGTGCCTGACAATGACCACACACCGGTGGTGGCGCCGGTGATCCCATAGCTGGGCGACATGACCACGCCAATTGAGGTAGAAGACTACATCCCACTGCCTCCACCGCCTCCACCGCCTCGCCGCTCTTGGCGCATCAGGCTGAGGAAGGAGAAGGAGAAGAACAATGCATGAGAACTAAACTTTGTCAGGTATGTCAGATCTCCAAAATGATATATATATATACTTAGTTACCTATGTTATCTCTAATATGCTTAGTTTCCTATAGGTTAGCTTCATTTTACCTAAGTTGGCTCTAATATGCTAACTTAGAGCTTATATGCTTAGTTTCCTATAGGTTAGCTCCAAAATAACTTATGTTAGCACAAAATGATCAAGTTTACATAATAAGCTTATAGTCTTTTTCTTATTCTTCTTCTTTTCCAAAATGACATAGGTTAGCTTCATTTTACCTAAGTTGGCTCTAATATATTAACTTAGAGCTTATATGCTTAGTTTCCTATAGGTTAGCTCCAAAATAACTTATGTTAGCACAAAATGATCAAGTTTACATAATAAGCTTATAGTCTTCTTCTTATTCTTCTTCTTTTCCAAAATTCTTCTTATTCTTCTTCTAGTGTTCTTCTTCTTCTAGTATTCTTCTAGTCTTCTTCTTTTTCTTCTTCTAACTTCTTGTTTATCATTTTGCAGATTTGATTTAATTCACGGAAGCTTGCATGGATGGAGTGCTTATTTTCCATTTGTGTTTTTATTTTGTATCAATGTGAAACTTTTGTGAATTGATGGATAACGGTGTTGGATGAACAATGTGAAACTTCTGTAATATGTAACGATGGAACTATGTGTTGGCTATGTATGTATATATGATGGAACTTGTGTGTTGGCTATGATTGTTATATGGATGCTTGTTGTATATATATGTGTTGGATATCTCATAGGTGAAATAGTGACCTGAGATTAAGAAAAAAATTAAAAAAATTGTTACTAATGGCGCACTACCATGTGGTGCGCCATTAGTATAGCAGACACTAGTGGCGCACCGTGAGCAAAACTAATGGCGCACTGCCTGGTGCGCCATTAGTATACCAGATACTAATGGCGCACCACTGGTGCGCCATTAGTAAAAATTACTAGTGGTGTGCTACTAATGGCGCACCGGTGATGCGCCATTAGTAGGCAAAACCGGTGTGCCATTAGTAGGCCTTTTCCTAGTAGTGAAAGCATAAGACTCTACATTTTATATTTTAGTGATCCAAGATCACATTGAGTCTATAGGAAAAGCCAATACTATTAAGAAGGGATGACGTGTTGCTTAATGAGGTGCTTGCTCAAAGTGCTTAGTGATATGCTCCAAAACCCTCCACTACTTTCTCACATGCACATATGTCCCAAACCAAAAGTCAAACTCGGCCCCACCGATTCTTTCTATCCGGCGCCACCGAGTTCAGTTGACATAGCCACTGCCAGAAACCCTAATCAGTTCGGTCTCACTGATAGGGATCTCGGTCTCATTGAGATGGGACTGTAATCTCTCTGTTTCCCTTCGTAACAGTTCGGTAAAACCGGGATGAGTGATCGGTCCCACCGAGATTGCAATGTAAACTCTTTGTTTCCCTTTCGTAACACTTCAGTCCAACCGAGATGAGCGAATCGGTCCCACTGAGTTTTCCTGACCAACTCTCTGTTAGTCCATTACCAAAATCGGTCTCACCAAGTTTGTGTAATCGGTCTCACCGAGATTACATTATGCCCTAACCCTAAAGAAATCGGTCCCACCGAGTTGACATGTCGGTCCCACCGAGAATCCTAACGTTCACATTTTGAACTAAATTGGTCTGACCGAGTTTCATGATTCGGTCCCACTGAGTTTGGTGATTTGTGTGTAACGGTTAGATTTTGTGTGGAGGCTATAAATACCCCTCCGCCTACTCTTCATTCAAGGTGAGAGCCATCAGAACATGCCTACACTTCCAATACACATTTTCTGAGAGAGAACCACCTACACTTGTGTTAAGGTCAAGATATTCCATTCCAACCACATAAATCTTGATCTCTAGCCTTCCCCAAGTTGCTTTCCACGCAAATCCTCTTTCTACCAAATCTAATCCTATGAGAGAGAGTTGAGTGTTGGGGAGACTATCATTTGAAGCACAAGAGCAAGGAGTTCATCATCAACACACCATTTGTTACTTCTTGGAGAGTGGTGTCTCCTAGAGTGGCTAGGTGTCAGTTGGGAGCCTCCGACGAAGATTGTGGAGTTGAACCAAGGAGTTTGTAAGGGCAAGGAGATCGCCTACTTTATGAAGATCTACCCTAGTGAGGCAAGTCCTTCGTGGGCGACGGCCATGGTGGGATAGACAAGGTTGCTTCTTCATGGACCCTTCGTGGGTGGAGCCCTTCGTGGACTCGCACAACCGTTACCCTTCGTGGGTTGAAGTCTCCATCAATGTGGATGTACGATAGCACCACCTATCGGAACCACGCCAAAAATCTTCGTGTCTACATTGCGTTTGCTCCCTCCAAACTCCTCCCTTTACCTTCATATGCAATTGCTTTATATTCTGCTGCTATACTCTTAGAATTGCATGTGTAGGTTGATTACTTGTTTGTGCTAAGTTGGTAAAATCTGCCAAGAACTAAAATTGGGAAAAGGCTAGATTTTTATTTGGTCAAGTAGTCTAATCACCCCCCTTTAGACATACTTTTGATCCTACAAGTGGTATTAGAGCTTTGCTTTCCATTTGCTTTGATTTCCATAATGTTTGGTGATCATAGCCTTGGTTTCACAACCTAGGAGAGTATGGCATCTAGCGAGGGAAATTACCACCGTAGAGGTCCTTACTTTGATGGTACTAATTTTGCTAGCTGGAAGCATAAGATGAAAATGCATATTCTTGGACATAACCCCGCCATTTGGGCTGTTGTGTGTATTGGCTTGCAAGTGAATTCTTTGATGGGAGAGAACCAAACCGTGAAGCTACCGCGGAAGAGTTGAAGATGCTACAATACAATGCTCAAGCTTGTGATATTCTCTTTAATGGATTGTGCCCCGAAGAATTCAACAAAATCAGCCGTCTTGAGAATGCAAAGGAAATCTGGGATGCTTTGATTGACATGCACGAAGGTACCGACTCCGTCAAGGAATCCAAATTGGGTGTGCTTCAAAGTCAATTTGACCAGTTCAAAATGAAGGATGGTGAAGGTGTTGCTGAAATGTATTCTAGGCTTGCTCTCATCACAAATGAGATTGCCGGCTTAGGAAGTGAAGAGATGACCGACAAATTCATCATCAAGAAGATCTTAAGAGCCTTGGATGGAAAATATGATACCGTGTGCACATTGATCCAAATGATGCCCAATTACAAAGATCTTAAGCCAACGGAAGTCATTGGAAGAATTGTTGCTCATGAGATGTCACTCAAGGATAAGGAAGAGCTCCACAACAAGTCAAGTGGTGCTTACAAAGCCTCATGTGATGCTCCCACATCATCAAGCGAGAAACAAATCTTCAATGAAGAATTGAGCCTAATGGTAAAGAACTTCAACAAGTTCTACAAGAATAGAAGCAAAGAAAGAAGTTCCAAGTCAAGGTCCTACAATGACAAAAGATCTTCTAGTCGTGAGAATAATTGCTACAATTGTGGTAGACCCGGACACTACTCCAATGAGTGTACGGCTCCCTACAAAAGAAGAGAAGATTCTCCCAAAAGAAGAAGTAGAAGAGAAGAATCACCACCAAGAGAAAGGAGTAGAGATGATCGTTATGAACGAAAACTCTCTCGGAGAAGCAAGGACTCGGAAAGGAAAGAGAAGTCATCAAGGAGCTACACAAAAAGAAGACATCAAGCTCATGTTGGTGAATGGGTATCTGGCTCCGACTCCGACAATCACTCCGAAAGAAGTTATCACTCCGACTACGAATATACTCAAGATGAAGGTGTTGCCGGTCTAGCACTTGCGTCAACCAACTCCTACAACATATTTGACCCACCAAATGAAGGAATTGGAAGGTGCTTCATGGCCAAAGGTCCAAAGGTAACACATCCCGAGTATGGTTATTTCAATAGTGATGAAGATGATTTGCTAGGTGATGACGATTTACTTGTTGACAACTCTAGTGATGAAAACTATGATGAAACATCAATTAATAATGCTAATCAAGATAAAACGAATTATAATGATAAGAAGGATATTGAGCGTATAACTAAAGAACAAAACACTCTTAAGTTAGCTCATGAAACTACCTTGGAAAATCATCGAGAACTTTTAAAGACTCATGATAAGTTACGCTTTGAAAAGCTCAACCTTGAGCAAGAGCATGAGTTTTTAAAGGCAATCAATGATGATCTTCACAAGAAAAGTTCTTCTTACATTGCCAAGCGTTTACTCTTGTCTACTTACGTGCCACAAGTTAAATCTAGCAACAAGAGCAAGAAAGATTCTTCATCTAGTAGTAACAACAATCATGCTAAATCCAATATTGTTGCTTCTAGTAGTTCTCTTGATTCCACTAATGATTCTCTTAGCTAAGTTACACTTGAGCAAGAAAATAGCTTATTGAAGGGAATTATAGAGAAAGGTGTTTACAAGAGCCTTGCCGGGACCAAGCAATTTGAGCAAATTATAGGCAAGCAAGGAAGACACCGGAAGAATCAAGGTGTTGGTTTTGAATGAAAGTTCAATGCCAATGGAGTTGAGTGGGAAGAAGATCAATACCCCAAGACAAAGTTTGTTCCTTAACAAGAGAAGTGTGATCCTACTTCTTTCAAAGGGACACAAGCTCAAGATGATCTTCCACCACAAGACCAGAAGCAAAAAGGCAAGGACAAGCTTCAAGAGGAGATTGATGCATTTGAAGAAGCACCCAAGGCCTTGGTCAAGTGGGTTCCCAAGACCACATCAAGTTCTACTTCATCAAGTACAACTACAACTCCAAGGGTTCCCATCAAGATGGTGTGGATCCAGAAGAAGAAGAACTAGGGAGTTCTTGAGGGTGACTCCACCAACATATTTCACTCTTATCATTTTGGCGAGGACAAGTGCAAACAACCTCCATATCTTGCACTAGTTCAAGGAGTTACAAACCCTCTTGTTGGTAAGACAAGGGACAAGTGAAACTCACTCCAAAGGATTGCTCCAAATGATCTACATCAACATTGAGCATCTACATCTTCAACACCTACATGAAGTCATCATCAACAAAACCCAAGGTTAGTTCATCCCTCTTAGGCGGGATATCACATCTAGGGGAAGATTTACTCTAACCAATTGAGCTAAAGCGACTCTAATGGTGTGAACACAACAATGCTTTATGTAAAAGTGGTAACCCCACTTGTGCTTAAACGATGAGTATGACCTATGTTCAAATGTTCTCATTTGACTCCTAAGTCAATATACTCATATATAGATGACCTAGTCGTCGCCAAATTGCTTGATAGATGCTAGAGTGTTTGTGCATGCTTTGTCACATTTTTCATTTACCATTTTATTGTGTGAGCATGTTGGTTGCATATTTTACTCATTCGAGGACATCCATTTGTTGTTTTGATTGTTTGGCTCTTTCTCTTTTGCCAAATGGATGGACAAGAATGCCTAAGAACTCCCTCTAGCTATCTATGCTTTTTCTCGTCTCAAACTCTATTCATGCTACATCACAAAGTTTGAACAAGTAAGATTCGAACCACTCTGTGTGAGGAGCACTCGGAGTTCCCGATTCATCATAGACTTAAACTTCCAAAACCTCTTTGTGTATCTCGATTTGACCGATTCATCCTTCTCAGTCCTACCGAGTCACTAAGTTGACCTAGGGTTTTCAATCTCGGTGCAACCGATTAGAACCTTTCGGTCACACCGAGTTGCAGTAACTGCCTGCAATTTTGCATCTCGGTGCCACCGAGTCGTTCCACTCGGTCACACCGATGGGCCAGAATTTCGAAATTTTTCCGAACCTCCTCGCCCGCGCATAACCAACTTTGCCTCCTCGGGTCTTCGGATCGTCCTCTCGTCGCCAGCGACTTCCCGCCGCTGGTCTCCGCCATCGTCAATGAAAATCTTCACCGCCGTTGCCGCCGTAGCAAGTTCGTCGCCGAACTAGGGTATGAACTTGATCATTGTGCTAATCCTTAACTCCGATTCTTAGCACATTGCTTTGCCATGATTCTTTCCACGTTTGAAATCATCCTGTCCAGCAAAAACATCATGTAGATTAGTTTTGATTTGAAAATTTAGGGTTAGGTCTCCGCCGAATTCATCTCGGACCGACTGAGTTGTAGAAATCGGTCTCACCGATCTTGGCTTAGGCCAGAGCACACGCATTTTCGGTCTGACCGAAAATTGCAAATCGATGTGACCGAGTTCAATTCTCTGTGAAACACTAGCAGTCTCGGTGCCACCGAACTGTGACTCGGTCTGACCGAGTTCACTAGTTTAGATTCCAAAAACTGCTTCGGTATCATTGAGTTTACAAATCGGTAGATCCGAAATGCTTTCCATGCAGAACTAAAACTAAGTTTTTAATTCATCCTTTTTGCAAAACTCCTATACTTTTTGATGCTCATCTACTCTACCTCATCTATAATCTATTCATAGGGTCTGCTGTTAGGTTGCCTGCACGATGTCTGACCAAAGTGATAGCCAGAACAAGTCTAAGGAGCAGGTTCAACTATGTGAGGGCACTAATCCCTCCAGTTCATCTGATGATGGCAGCAGGAGCACACCAAGTAACTTGCCTAAGGCAGCCACCAGAACAAGAAAGAAGAAGACCTTGGATTCAGAGGATGAGGATTATGTGGCTGTTGAGGAAGAAGTTAGCTCCAAGAAAAAGCTGCTGAAAAAGGAGTATGGCTCAGCTGCTACACTCAAGCCAGGGATGCATAAGAAGGCACCAGCAAAGAGAGTCCCCATGTCTAAGGCCAAAGCATCCACTGCTGAAACCTCCAAGCCATCTGATGAGGCAGTTGGAGAAGGCAAGAAAAGGAAGGAAAGGGTCAAGAAGACCACTGCGAGAGTGCTTGGTGGATCATCAATTATGAGAGATGATGATGAAGAGGAAGAGGATGCTGCACCAGCACCCAAAGCTCAAAAGTTCATGGGAGATGCAATCAGATCAGGGGCTGCTCCATCTAAGCCCAAAGCTGCTCCCAAGACAGGTGCTCCAGCTCAGAAGCCCAAGAGAAGCACTAGAAACATTTCTGCTGAAGAAAAGAACAAGGCCCCAGTGCCTGAAGCTACTGAAGAATATGAAACTCAAGTGTTGAGGAAGTTGAAACCCAAGATCCCTGACCACAATGATGCACATCCAGTTGCAGAAAACATGAAAATCAGGAAGGATGCAGGATTGAGAATATGGAGAGAGTCTGATCCATATGCTATCAGGAGAAGAACTGCTATGGACTATAGGTTTCACACTAAGGAACAACAGGACTTCTATGAGACAATGTTGCTTGACAAGAAGCCCATTGTGTGTGATATGAGATGGGCAGACTGGGAGTACATTCAAAAGAATGAAGATCACTATCCTAGAGTGTATGACAGTTTTAAGGCATGTGGAGTTGATGAATTTGGTGCCCAAAAGCTCACCAAGTGAAATGATGAGCTGATCATGCAGTTCTACTCCACTGCCCATTTCTATCCAGATGGGAAGATCGTTTGGATGTCTGAGGGTACCAGGTACCAATTGTCTGTTGATGAATGGGCTCAGTTGATCAATGCCCCCAAAGAAAGCGAAGATGACTTGGACATTTATGCAGAGAAGAAGAAAGACCACAACACTATGGCCAACATGTACAAGGAGATCCCAGATGCTGCTTTGGATACACACAAGTTTGGATCTGCCCACTACCTGTTGTCTGGTCTGCCAACAATCAACTAGATTCTGAGACGTACACTGCTACCCAATTCAGGTGATCACAAGATGATCAGAGGACATGCCATCAACTTGTTGCACATATTTGATGTCCCACAAAAGTTCAAGGTCATGAGTTTGATTGTTGAGACAATCAAGAGGACAGCTGCTGACCAGAAGATAAGTTGTGGGTATGCCCCACAAATTCAGGAGCTCATTAACTCAAAGATGGGCACATGCACATATCTTTTGGACAAGGAGCACCTGCCCATCTATCCTGAATTTGAAGACAACACTACGGTGATGGATGAAAATGAACCATCTTCAGCTCAAGCACATTAAAAGAGAGAGAAGGCAAAGGCAGAGAAAGCTGCAAAGATGCCAACTGTTGAAGAGGCATCTCAAGTGTTCTTGATCCAAACAAGATCAACTTGGATATCTGATCCAATCCACCCTGAGGATTGAGAAGGGCTTGGCCACCCTGACTAAGAACCAAGAGAGTTTGGAGAGGATCGTTGAGCAGAAGTTCTATGATCTGGATGTCAAGGTCACCGAGATCCAAACTGCAGTTGAGCAGCTACAGGAGGAAGCAAAGGAGAGGAAGGGCAAGTCTACTATTGATGCATTCAAGAGAGTGCCACGAGGTCCAAGGTCTGCTGCAGTGCCTGTGACAGACACTATAGCTACAGCATCATCACCAGCAGCCACAGCTTCAGTGCCACCTCCAGCACCCACTCCATCAGCTCCAACTACTTCATCGGAAGCCTTCGTCCTTGGAGTTCTCTCTACACCACCTCCAGAAGATCAAGCCTGAGAGTCGTTTAGCACTATGCATTTTTGAACTTTTTGGTAACTTGTTGCCAAAGAGGGAGAAAAATGTATAGGTATAGATCATAGGCTTCGAGAGAGAGAGAGAGAGAGTTGGTTTTTTATCTCTCTTCGCACTTATTTGGTTTGAAACTTTATTGTGTGCTTGTGTGAGCTACTTGTGAGATACTTGTTGATCATGTGTTTGATCATATGCTACATTAATGTTTGGTTGAAGGATGCTATCTTTTATATCTCTTATATGATCATTCACTTGCTTGGTGATGAGTGCATGCTTTTAATCTCTATCATTTTGAGCGCTCCACCATGATGTATGTGAAATGGAAGAGTAACCAATGATCCTAATTGATTGTGCATTTGCATTCAAAAGCAAATATTTTAAATAATGCACAAATTTAGCATGAGCTCTTGCTTATCACATACATCTCAAAGCGACAATGTTTTTCAATCTTATTTATCATTTGTCGAAGCTTTGATCTATATGTTATCATCAATTACCAAAAAGGGGGAGATTGTAAGTGCAACTATCCCTGGGTGGTTTTGGTAATTCCTAACAACATATAGCTCATTGAGCTAATGCTATTCCAAGATGAATATTCCAGGAAAGCTCAATGATTGGCATGGCATGGATTAGAAAGTGGACCCTTCAAAATGCTAAGGATAAAAGATTGGCTCAAGCTCAAAGCACAAGACTCTACATTTTCTATTTTAGTGATCCAAGATCACATTGAGTCTATAGAAAAAGCCAATACTATTAAGAAGGGATGAGGTGTTGCTTAATGAGGTGCTTGCTCAAAGTGCTTGATATGCTCCAAAACCCTCCACTACTTTATCACATCCACATATGTCCCAAACCAAAAGTCAAACTCGGCCCCACCGATTCTTTCTATCCGGTGCCATCGAGTTCAGTTGACATAGCCACTGCCAGAAACCCTAATCAGTTCGGTCTCACCAATTGGGATCTCAGTCTCACCGAGATAGGATTGTAATCTCTCTGTTTCCCTTTGTAACGTTTCGGTAAAACCGAGATGAGCGATCAGTCCCACCGAGATTGCAATGTAAACTCTCTGTTTCCCTTTCGTAACACTTTGGTCCAACCGAGATGAGCGAATCGGTCCCACCGAGCTTTCCTGACCAACTCTCTGTTAGTCCATTACCAAAATAGGTGTCACCGAGTTTGTGTAATCGGTCTCACCAAGATTACGTTATGCCCTAACCCTAACGAAATCGGTCCCACTGAGTTGACATGTCGGTCCCACCAACAATCCTAACGTTCACATTTTGAACTAAATCGATCTGACCGAGTTTCATGATTCGGTCCCACCGAGTTTGGTGATTTGTGTGTAACGGTTAGATTTTGTGTGGACGCTATAAATACCCCTCCACCCACTCTTCATTCAAGGTGAGAGCCATCAGAACATGCCTACACTTCCAATACACATTTTCCGAGAGAGAACCACCTACACTTGTGTTGAGGTCAAGATATTCCATTCCAACCACATAAATTTTGATCTCTAGCCTTCCCCAAGTTGCTTTCCACTCAAATCCTCTTTCTACCAAATCCAATCCTATGAGAGAGAGTTGAGTATTGGGGAGACTATCATTTGAAGCACAAGAGCAAGGAGTTCATCATCAACACACCATTTGTTACTTCTTGGAGAGTGGTGTCTCCTAGATTGGCTAGGTGTCACTTGGTAGCCTCCGACAAAGATTGTGGAGTTGAACCAAGGAGTTTGTAAGGGCAAGGAGATCGCCTACTTCGTGAAGATCTACCCTAGTGAGGCAAGTCCTTCGTGGGCGACGACCATGGTGGGATAGACAAGTTTGCTTCTTCATGGACCCTTCGTGGGTGGAGCCCTCCGTGGACTCGCGCAACCGTTACCCTTCGTGGGTTGAAGTCTCCATCAATGTGGATGTACGATAGCTCCACCTATCGGAACCACACCAAAAATCTCTGTGTCTACATTGCGTTTGCTCCCTCCAAACTCCTTCCTTTACCTTCATATGCAATTGCTTTACATTTCCCTGCTATACTCTTATAATTGCATGTGTAGTTTGATTACTTGTTTGTGCTAAGTTGCTAAAATCTGCCAAGAACTAAAATTGGGAAAAGGCTAGATTTTTATTTGGTCAAGTAGTCTAATCACCGCCCCCCCTCTAGACATACTTTTGATCCTACATGATCATCATCATTAGATTCCTCACTTACTAGTGTAGGAATCACTGTTACTGATTTCTGTGATGAACTGCTTACCAATAAGGGAGCAGGTATAGTTACCTCATCAAGTTCTACTTTCCTCCCACTCACTTCTTTCGAGAGAAACTCCTTCTCTAGAAAGGATCCATTCTTAGCAACGAATATCTTGCCTTCGGATCTGTGATAGAAGGTGTACTCAACAGTCTCCTTTGGGTATCCTATGAAGACACATTTCTCCGATTTGGGTTTGAGATTATTAGGTTGAAGTTGTTTCACATAAGCATCGCGGCCCCAAACTTTAAGAAACGATAACTTGGGTTTCTTGCCAAACCACAGTTCATAAGGTGTCATGTCAATGGATTTGGATGGTTCCCTATTTAACGTGAATGTAGCCGTTTATAAAGCATAACCCCAAAATGATAGCGGTAAATCAGTGAGAGACATCATAGATCACACCATATCTAATAAAGTGCGGTTACGACATTCGGACACACCATTACGCTGTGGTGTTCCAGGTGGCGTGAGTTGCGAAACTATTCCGCATTGTTTCAAATGAAGACCAAACTCATAACTCAAATATTCTCCTCCACGATCAGATCATAGAAACTTAATTTTCTTGTTCCGATGATTTTCCACTTCACTCTGGAATTCTTTGAACTTTTCAAATGTTTCAGGCTTATGTTTCATCAAGTAGATATACCCATATCTGCTCAAATCATCTGTGAAGGTAAGAAAATAACGATACCCGCCGCGAGCATCAACACTGTAACGCCCTCGATGCGGCTATATCTCCTACGTGTCGAAGCACGACTTAGAGGCATAACCGCTTTGAAAGCAATGTCGCAAGTAAGGTAATCTTCACAACAACCCATGTAAATAGATAAAAGGGGAAAAGTTACATAGTTGGCTTACACTCGCCACGTCACACAAATACATGAATAACATTACAATCATCCAATACACTCATGGTCCGACTACGGTACCAAAATAAAAGATCAACCCCCACATGCGACACGGTCCCCGATCACCCCAACTGGGCACCACTACTGATCATCTAGGAAAGACACATAGTAACAGCGAGAGTCTTCATCGAACTCCCACTTGAGCTCAAGCACATCGTCTGGAACGGTATCATCGGTCCCTGCATCTGGTTTTGGAAGTAAACTGTGAGTCACGGGGACTCAAGAATCTCGCACCCTCGCGATCAAGACTATTTAAGCTTATAGGTAAGGCAAGGTATGATGTGGAGCTGCAGCAAGCGACTAGCATATATGGTGGCTAACATACGCAAAAGAGAGCGAGAAGAGAAAGCAAAAGCACAGTCGAACAACTATGATCAAGAAGTGATCCTAGAACAACCTACGTCAAACATTACTCCAACACCGTGTTCACTTCCCGGACTCCGCCGAGAAGAGACCATCACGGTTACACACGCGGTTGATTCATTTTAATTAAGTTAAGCTTCATGTTATCTACAACCGGACATTAACAAATTCCCATTTTCCCATAACCGCGGGCTCGACTTTTGAAAGTTCAAATCCCTGCAGGGGAGTCCCAACTTAGCCCATCACAAGCTCTCACGGTCAACGAAGGATATTCCTTCTCCCGAGACATTCCGATCAGACTCGACATCTCGGTTACAAGACATCCTCGACAATGGTAAAACAAGTCTAGCAACACCGCCTGAATGTGCCAACAAATCCCGATAGGAGCTGCACATATATCATTCTCAGGGCACACTCAGATGAGACATCCTACGAGTAAAACCAACCCTCAAGTTGCCCCGAGGTGGCCCCGCAGTCTACTCGGTCGGACCAACACTCAGAGGAGCACTGGCCCAGGGGGGTTTAAATAAAGATGACCCTTGGGCTTTGGAAACCCAAGGGAAAAAGAGGCTAGGTGGAAAATGGTAAAACCAAGGTTGGGCATTGCTGGAGGAGTTTAATTCAAGGCGAACTGTCAAGGGGTTCCCATTATAACCCAACCGCGTAAGGAACGCAAAATCCGAGAACATAACACCGATATGACGAAAAACTAGGGCGGCAAGAGTGGAACAAAACACTAGGCAAAAGGCCAAGCCTTCCACCCTTTACCAAGTATATAGGTGCATTAAGATAACAAGATAATAAGGTGATATCCCAACAATAAACAATGTTCCAACAAGGAACGATCACCAATCTTCACCTGCAACTAGCAATGCTATAAGAGGGGCTGAGCAAAGTGGTAACATAGCCAATCAACGGTTTGCTACGACATGGTGGGTTAGAGGTTTGACATGGCAATTTGGGAAGCATGATAAGCAAGTGGTAGGCATCGTAGCATAGGCATAGCAAAAGAGCGAGCATCTAGCAAGCAAAGATAGAAGTGATTTCGAGGGTATGATCATCTTGCCTGCAAAGCTCTCAGAGTTGACTTGATCCTCGTAAGTGAACTCAACGGGCTCCTCGTTCATGAACTTGTCTCCCGGCTCTACCCAAACAAGACAAACAAGCAAAATGAACACAATCAACCACGTGCAATGCTCAAACAACATGATGCAAACATGGTATGATATGCGGGATGCGATATGTGATGCATATGCAAGATTTGACAAGGAATGATTGAACCTGGCCTCAACTTGGAAATCCAAGAGTTCCACTGGAAAGGTGAGGTGATTTTGGTTGAAATCGATATAAAGATCACCGGAATCGGATGCACGGTTTGGAAATGGCAAGCAAAACAAATATGGCACCGGTCTGTGATAATCAACAAGTAGCCATCTAAATGCATCAAGATAAATATGTTACAACACTCAAACATGACAAAAAAATACATGGCAGGGATCCACTCATAAAGCTTCACAAAAGATGAACACTGAGCTACGGCTAATTCATCCATTAACAGGTTCAAACAAGCATGACAAAAGTGCAAATTATAACAGGTTTCAGACTTAGTGAAATTAACACAAGTCTGGAATTTATTATCAGGAAGCACACTTTAGAGCATGAAAAATACATGCTACAGGAACTTAACATGGCAAATCAAGGCATGGCATGAAGCTACTCAAAGCACTTAACAAAAGTCCCTTAGTGACCTTGAGACAAAAGGGATCAGAAAATACAATTTCAAGCATGTGAACATGGCAAAAACATAAACAGATTCAGACTTGGTGAAAAACTGGAGCATGCAAATCAGTTAACGAGTAGGCATGTTTACGAGGTCGATGCACTCACTACATAGCATGGCAAGACCAACTAAGAATACACCCATCATGAATACATAGCATAGAAGCTAGACATGGCAAGAACAACAACATAGCATGCACGGATCAATAGCAACATCCTCGGCAAAATCGCTAAACATGTCAACAATCTGCCAGGATTCAGGATATAGAAAAAGTAGAGCTCGATTGACTCAATCTAGGGTGCTCCATGAATGCAAACAAAGACAAGGATGGATAGATCACCACAATGTAAACAAAACACCCTTACTGATCATCCTCAAAATAGGCACGGATCACTAGGAAACAACATGAGCATATGGCATAACGACCAAATCAGGACAAGGACTTAGTGAAATTCCAAGTCCCTGAAATCAGCATTACCTATTATGCTACTTTGCAAGCTTGTGCTAGTCACCACAAATATCACAAAAATACATGGCAAGCACCTCTGTAAAGATGGCATGACATATAACAAAACAGATGTAGAGCTCAGGATCATAGCATGCACACATTAATCATGGCAAAAATGACAAAATGCCATTTGATGAAAAAGATCCGACAAATTCATCACATAGCCCTCTTCCAATAGCATTTCAGGCATCGAGATGAGCTCAAATGAAAATGATGCAGCGAGATTAAATGATATACTCATTGAGACGAACATTTTTATATGCTATGCGTGCAAATCGGAGCTACGGATGCAAAGATACGACATGCCAAAGTTTGCAAAATAAATCTGAGAGAGGGGAGAAGGTCAACCCAGATCTAGGGTTTCACGTGCCCCGAGGTCAGATCCGAGCTCGCCAGAGGTCTTGCCGGCCTCGACGGATGGTGGCGGCCGGAGTGCGCCGCGGGGAGGAGGAAGAGGAGGCTGGCCGGCTTCGGAGGTCGCCGGAGCGGCGGAGGAGCTCGACGGACCTCCGGGCGACGTGGCGGCGCGAGGAAGACGTGGCGATGGTGCGTGGCGGCCGCGGCGGCGCCCGCCGGCGAGGGAAGCAGGCGGCGGCACGGTGAGCGAAGGGGGAGGAGCTGGATCAGCGTCGGGGGCGAGGAAGATGAAGGCGGGCAGCGGCAGACGGATCTGGGCCGCGAGGGCCTGTTGCGGGCTCCCGGGGGCTTCGGCGATGTGGGGCGCGGAGGCGCCACGTGGCGGCTCATGGTAGGTCGTGCGGCGGCGGGGGGACGTGTCCGGTCTGATACGGACGTGTCCGGCGGCGGGAGGAGGAAGAGGCTAGGGTTAGGGGTGTTTTGACCCGAAATTTCGGGGGGAGGTCTAGTTTTATAGGTAGGAGGAGCTAGGAAGCTCCAAATGGAGTGCGGTTTTCGGCCACGTGATCGTGATCGAACGACCGAGACGATGGAGAGGGTTTAGGTGGGTTTTGGGCCATATTGGAGGGGTGTTGGGCTGCAACACAAACGAGGCCCTCTCGGTCCCTCGATTAACCATTGGAGTATCAAACGAAGTCCAAATGGTACGAAACTTGACAGGCGGTCTACCGGTAGTAAACCAAGGCCGCATGACAAGTCTCAGTCCAATCCGGAAATGTTTAACCCCCACACACGAAAAGAGGTAGAAAGGACCACCGGAGGAGATAGGAGCGCCGGAATGCAAAACAGACAACGGGGAAAATGCTTGGATGCATGAGACGAACACGTATGCAAATGCAATGCACATGATGACATGATATGAGATGCAAGACAAAGGCAAAAACACAAGGAGACAAAAACCCAACACCGAGGAAAATAAAATAACTTAGGCCGGAAACGACAAGAGTTGGGATACAGATAAGGTAAATTACATCCGGGGTGTTACAACACTCCACCACTACGAAAGGATCACGTCCCGAGATCTAGGACTGGAAAAATGCCGGGTACACAGAACAGAGGTGATCCTCGCATTCCCAGGTGAATTCACGGTCGGAATGGTGTGACCACTTGACTTTGAGGAATTTGATTGACTTATTGCGAGTCTTGCGCTCAGTCTCTTCAAGAATAGCAACTGGGTGCTCACGGTAGGAAAGGTCTTCTTGGAGATCAATGTCTTCAAAGTTGACGGTGCGGTCAGGGGTCTTGAAGCACTTGCGGAGCTGAGAGACATGGAACACGTCGTGCACGTTTGCGAAGTTGGAGGGAAGCTCGAGTTGATAGGCGAGATCGCCTCTCTTGCTGATGATCTTGAAAGGACCCACGTATCTAGGGGCAAGCTTCCCTTTGATACCGAAGCGACGAGTACCTTTCATTGGAGAGACACGGAGGTAAACATGGTCTCCGATCTCGAAAGCCAAATCATGATGCTTACTATCATAGTAGCTCTTCTGGCGCGATTGCGCTGCTTTGAGGTTATCACGAATGACTTTGCACATTTCCTCTGCCTCTGTGATCAAGTCATTTCCAAGAACTTGACGTTCACCAGTCTCTGACCAGTTAAGAGGAGTACGACACTTCCTACCATAGATAATTTCAAATGGGGCCTTGCCCGAACTCGCTTGGAAGCTATTGTTGTAGGAGAACTCGGCATATGGAAGACAATTTTCCCACTTCATACCGAAAGAGATAACGCAAGCCCTGAGCATATCTTCGAGAATCTGATTGACACGCTCGACTTGGCCGCTAGTTTGAGGATGAAAAGCTGTGCTGAAACAGATGTTGGTGCCCATGGCCTTCTGAAAAGAATCCCAAAACTTGGAGGTAAAGATGCTGCCACGATCTGAAGAGATCAAGTGTGGAATGCCGTGCAGAGAGACAATCTGAGAGGTATAAAGCTCTGCCAATTGAGCTGCAGTGATAGACTCTTTGGTAGGCAGAAATGAGCCACTTTAGTGAGTTTGTCGATGACAACGAATATAGCATCATTGCCACGCTTGGACTTTGGAAATCCCGTCACAAAGTCCATCTCAATATGGTCGAACTTCCATTCTAGAATGGCAAGAGGTTGGAGGAGACCAGCTGGTCGTTGGTGTTCTGCCTTCACTCTTCTGCAGACATCACATTCATTCACGAACTGAGCAATCTCACGCTTCATTCGAGTCCACCAATACGCCTTCTTGAGGTCCTGGTACATCTTTGTACTTCCAGGGTGGATAGAGAGGAGTGAATTGTGATCCTCATTCATAATGACTTTACGAAGGTCACCTTTAGGCACCACAATGCGATCCTCGAAGAAGAGAGTATCCTTGTCATCAAGGTGATAGCACTTGTACTTGGGTTGACTCTTGGCAATCCCAATCTTCACCTTCTTCACCATAGCATCAAGAAGTTGAGCCTCGCGAATCTGATCTTCCAAAGTAGGAGAGACTTGAAGGTTGGCGAGGAAACCTTGAGGAACAACTTGTAGGTTGAGTTTGCGGAAAGCTTCACAAAGCTCGGGTTGGTAAGGCTTGAGAATCAGACTGTTGCAGTAAGCCTTCCTGCTCAATGCGTCAGCAATTACATTGGCCTTGCCTGGAGTATATTCGATGCTCGGATTATACTCTTGAATCATTTCGACCCAACGAGTCTGCCTGAGGTTGAGAATAGGCTGAGTGAAGATGTACTTGAGACTCTTGTGGTCAGTGAAGATGTCCACTTTTCTTCCCAATAAGAGATGTCTCCAAGTCAAAAGAGCATGCACAACTGCCGCCAACTCGAGGTCATGAGTGGGGTAGTTCTTCTCGTTGGGCTTCAACTGGCGAGAGGTATAAGCCACAACTTTCTTCTCTTGCATCAACACTGCACCAAGACCTTGAAGAGAGGCGTCACAGAAGACCTCGAACGGTTTGGATTCATCAGGAGGAGTCAGAACTGGAGCAGTGACTAATTTCTCTTTCATGGTGTTGAAAGCGATGTCACATTCCGGAGACCAAATGTACTTCACGTGCTTCTGGAGAAGGTTGGAAAGAGGCTTCGCGATCTTTGAAAAGTTCTCAATGAACCTTCGACAATAGCTTGCGAGCCCAAGGAAGCTGCGGAGTTGCTTCACGTTCTGAGGTGGTTCCCAATTCACAATTGCAGACACCTTCTCATGATTCATCACTATGCCCTTGGCAAAGATGATATGCCCAAGATAGAGAACCTCATCGAGCCAAAACTCGCACTTAGAAAACTTGGCGTAGAACTGATGTTCTCTGAGCTTATCGAGCACGAAACGCAAGTGCTTGGCATGATCTTCCTTGTTCTATGAAAAGACCAAAATGCCATCGAGGTAGACCAAGACGAAGTCATTTGTGTAGGGATTGAAGATGAAGTTCATCATGCGAGAGAACGTCGGAGGAGCGTTGACGAGGCCAAAATACATGACAGTGTATTCATATGAACCATAGCTTGTTCTGAAAGCCGTCTTGGGGATATCTTGCTCACGAATTCGAATCTGGTGATAGCCCATACGGAGATCAAGCTTGGAGAATACTTGAGCACCTTTCAGTTGTTCAAACAGCTCGTTGATGTTGGGAAGTGGGTACTTGTTCTTTATAGTCTTCTTGTTCAATGGACGGTAGTCAACACAAAATCGGTCCGTTCCATCCTTATTCTTCACAAAAAGAACTCCACAACCCCACGGAGAAGAACTAGGTCGGATGAGACCCATATGCTCTTGAATATCGAGTTGCTTCTTCAGCTCCTTCAACTCTTCAGGTCCAAGCTTGTAAGGACGTTTGCAAACAGGTACCGTGCCAGGCTCAAGATCGATGACGGATTCAAGACGTCTTGATATTCGCAAACGACTGGAATTTGAGAGATGGCATCCAGTTCACCCTTCTCATTGAGAGAAAAACAGGCGGATGGTATCATCACGAGCGGTAAAGACAATTACATCCTCAGACGAATGAGTTAATTGAATCTGCCTGACAGCACAATCAAGATGAGCCTTGTGCTTAGAAAGCCAATCCATTCCAAGAATAAGATCAATATCCGAGTTACCAAGGACCACTTGAGAGGACAGAAACTTGTAGTCGCCCAACGTGATAGAGACACCGGGAGCAACCAAACTAGAAGTCAAAAGCTTGCCGGGAGAAACAACTTGCATGACTTTGGGCATAACCTCAGTATCAACATTGTGCTTCGATGAAAATGGGAATGACACGAAAGAATGTGATGCACCAGTGTCAAAAAGTACTTTTGCAGGAACATCGTTAACAGGAAGGTTACCCATAATGACATCTGACGAGTCCTCTGCCTAAGCTGCTTTCATCAAATTGACCTTGGCGTGCTTGGGGTTATGCTTGACCACAACTGTACTTGCCGATCTCACAGGAGGAGGAGGAGGGAGACGCCTCTGATTGAAGCATTTGTTGGCATAGTGACCCTTCTGTTGGCACTTGTTGCACGTGACCTCCGAGAGCGGACGGTGATACAGAGTACTCGATCTTGGAGCTTGAGACGAAGTCTTGTTCTGAAAGCCAGGGTTGGGTGGGTGAGAAGATCCACTGCCACCTTTGCTCTTCTGCTGATGAGGCTGACGAAATGGAGGAGGAGGAAGCCAATACTTCTGCTGCTTAGCCATTTGAGTTGAGGAAGAAGGAGTTGCATCTCTGACACGCTTCTTGGAGGCATCACACTTCAGTTGAGCAGTCTCTTGCTTCATTGCCATGTTGTAAAACTCATTGTACCTCTTGGGCTCAAAGAGGACGAGAGCTAGCTGGATTTCTTCTCTGAGACCACCCCTGAACTGGTAAATCATGCTCTTCTCGTCAGGGACGTCTTGCTTAGCAAAACGGGTGAGCTTCTGAAACATCTTGTTGTACTCGTAAACAAACATAGAGCCTTGCTTCAGGTTGCGGAATTTCTCATGCTTGCTTTCAACCACACTCTAAGGATTATGATGAGCTTTGAAGTCTTGACGGAATTCATCCCAGGTAATCACACGGCCTCCTCTGGAATCTTTGTACTGCTGAAACCATTCTGCATCTTGGTCTTTGAGTTGGAAGGAAGCGAACTTGACAAAGTCCTCAGGCCTGACGTTACTGCACTCGAAATGCTTGCATATGTCCACGAGCCAATCATCAGCTTCTGTTGCCTCAACACAATTGCTGAAGGTCTTTGGCTGGTTAGCAAGGAACTGGTTGAGTGTAGCAAACTGATTCTGATTGTTGCCATGACCCTGGTTCCCTTGGTTGCGCTCTTGAAGAAGTTGCATGATCAGCTGCGTGTTTGCATTGGTAGTGGCCATCATAGCTTGCCATGCCTCCGGAGGTGGAGGTGGTGGTGGCGGATCAGGATTCGCAGTCGTGCGCATTGGAGGAGCCATCCTGAAGAGGTTGACATCCATTAGCACATCGACAGACAAGTATTGAAGCTGAATCAAACGGGTTGAAATTGCAACACAAAGTCTTCACATCCGAACCAAATGAATGAATGCTTTCCAATCGAAATGGTCACATATCCATAAATTGAGAAGCCACTTGGAATTGAGGTAGAAGAAAAACAACAAGGTACAGAACAAGAACAAATACTTGGTGAGGATTACCCAATCCCAAACCAAATATCCGGGGAAGAAGAACTAGAGCTACAAGAATTCCCACCTATGAAACTCCCGAACCTTTCTGGTTATGCAATTAGGTGTTGGGGATACAGGGGAAGCATAATATCTCACCCAAAACTAGCAAATCCTACATCCAGCTGTATCCATCCTTCAACACATAACCGAGAAAACTTCGGAAATCATTTACCTCAACCTTCGAAAAGCATCCGTTATACGAGTTATGGCAATACTGCCGAACTCCCGCCCTAGTACTAGGTGGCGAGGTTATCTCACCAACAACTGCATAAAAGAGATTTTCAATGTCGGCGAAACTCAGGTATTCCAGAATCTCAACGATAAAATTGTGACAACAACACCTCGGAGCTCAACTCCCCGGGACACTGCCACAAACCCTAAATGACAGGAGGCACCAAGAACAATGTTCTCGTCACAAATCGATCGGAACGATTCCAAGATACCCGCGTGATCCTAAATTTTTTTTAGTGAAATTTGAGAAGAGAAGAGTCAAAACTCTACGTCAGGATGCCTTACCAGAGCGATGAAGGGACCAGGGAGTAAAAAGAATTCCTAAACTCTCCGATATATAATTCCTAAATGACTCAAAACATTTTTCTAGACTCAACAACGCCAACGATTCGATCAAGCATGGGGCTCCTAAGGTCGGGAAAGGCTCTGATTACCAACTTGTAACGCCCTCGATGCGGCTATATCTCCTATGTGTTGAAGCACGACTTAGAGGCATAACCTCATTGAAAGCAATGTCGCAAGTAAGGTAATCTTCACAACAACCCATGTAAATAGATAAAAGGGGAAAATGTACATAGTTGGCTTACACTCGCCACGTCACACAAATACATGAATAACATTACAATCATCCAATACACTCATGTTCCGACAATGGTACCAAAATAAAAGATCAACCCCCACATGCGACACGGTCCCCGATCGCCCCAACTGGGCACCACTACTGATCATCTGGGAAAGACACATAGTAACAGCGAGAGTCTTCATCAAACTCCCACTTGAGCTCAAGCGCATCGTCCGGAACGGTATCATCGGTCCCTGCATCTGGTTTTGGAAGTAAACTGTGAGTCACGGGGACTCAGCAATCTCGCACCCTCGCGATCAAGACTATTTAAGCTTATAGGTAAGGCAAGGTATGATGTGGAGCTGCAGCAAGCGACTAGTATATATGGTGGCTAACATACGCAAAAGAGAGCGAGAAGAGAAAGCAAAAGCACGGTCGAACAACTATGATCAAGAAGTGATCCTAGAACAACCTACGCCAAGCATTACTCCAACACTGTGTTCACTTCTCGGACTCCGCCGAGAAGAGACCATCACGGTTACACACGCGGTTGATTCATTTTAATTAAGTTAAGTTTCATGTTATCTACAACTGGACATTAACAAATTCCCATTTGCCTATAACCGCGGGCACGGCTTTCGAAAGTTCAAATCCCTGCAGGGGAGTCCCAACTTAGCCCGTCACAAGCTCTCACGGTCAACAAAGGATATTCCTTCTCCTGAGACATTCCGATCAGACTCGGCATCCCGATTACAAGACATCCTCGACAATGGTAAAACAAGTCCAGCAACACCGCCCAAATGTGCTGACAAATCCTGATAGGAGCTGCACATATCTCGTTCTCAGGGCACACTCAGATGAGACATCCTACGAGTAAAACCAACCCTCAAGTTGCCCCGAGGTGGCCCCGCAGTCTACTCGGTCGGACCAACACTCAGAGGAGCACTGGCCCAGGGGGGTTTAAATAAAGATGACCCTTGGGCTCCGGAAACCCAAGGGAAAAAGAGGCTAGGTGGAAAATGGTAAAACCAAGGTTGGGCATTGCTGGAGGAGTTTTATTCAAGGCGAACTGTCAAGGGGTTCCCATTATAACCCAACCGCGTAAGGAACGCAAAATCCGGGAACATAACACCGATATGACGGAAAACTAGGGCGGCAAGAGTGGAACAAAACACTAGGCAAAAGGCCAAGCCTTCCACCCTTTACCAAGTATATAGGTGCATTAAGATAACAAGATAATAAGGTGATATCCCAACAATAAACAATGTTCCAACAAGGAACGATCACCAATCTTCACCTGCAACTAGCAACGCTATAAGAGGGGCTGAGCAAAGCGGTAACATAGCCAATCAATGGTTTGCTACGACATGGTGGGTTAGAGGTTTGACATGGCAATTTGGGAAGCATGATAAGCAAGTGGTAGGCATCGTAGCATAGGCATAGCAAAAGAGCGAGCATCTAGCAAGCAAAGATAGAAGTGATTTCGAGGGTATGATCATCTTGCCTGCAAAGCTCTCAGAGTTGACTTGATCCTCGTAAGCGAACTCAACGGGCTCCTCGTTCACGAACCCGTCTCCCAGCTCTACCCAAACAAGACAAACAAGCAAAAGGAACACAATCAACCACGTGCAATGCTCAAACAACATGATGCAAACATGGTATGATATGTGGGATGCGATATGTGATGCATATGCAAGATTTGACAAGGAATGATTGAACCTGGCCTCAACTTGGAAATCCAAGAGTGCCATTGGAAAGGTGAGGTGATTTCGGTTGAAATCAATATAAAGACCACCGGAATCGGATGCACGGTTTGGAAATGGCAAGCAAAACAAATATGGCACCGGTCTGTGATAATCAGCAAGTAGCCATCTAAATGCATCAAGATAAATATGCTACAGCACTCAAACATGACAACAAAATACATGGCAGGGATCCACTCATGAATCTTGATAAAAGATGAACACTGAGCTACGGCTAATTCATCCATTAACAGGTTCAAACAAGCATGACAAAAGTGCAAATGATAACAGGTTTCAGACTTAGTGAAATTAACACAAGTCTGGAATTTATCATCAGGAAGCACAATTTAGAGCATGAAAACTACATGCTACAGGAACTTAACATGGCAAATCAAGGCATGGCATGAAGCTACTCAAAGCACTTAACAAAAGTCCCTTAGTGACCTTGAGCCAAAAGGGATCAGAAAATACAATTTCAAGCATGTGAACATGGCAAAAACATAAACAGATTCAGACTTAGTGAAAAACTGGAGCATGCAAATCAGTTAACGAGTAGGCATGTTTACGAGCTCGATGCACTCACTACAGAGCATGGCATGACCAACTAAGCATACACCCATCAAGAATACATAGCATAGAATCTAGACATGGCAAGAACAGCAACATAGAATGCATGGATCAATAGCAACATCCTCGGCAAAATCGCTAAACATGTCAAAAATCTGCCAGGATTCACGATATAGCAAAAGTAGAGCTCGATTGACTCAAGCTAGGGTGCTCCATGAATGCAAACAAAGACATGGATGGATAGAGCACCACAATGTAAACACAACACCCTCACTGATCATCCTCAAAATAGGCACGGATCACTAGGAAACAACATGAACATATGGCATAACGACCAAATCAGGACAAGGACTTAGTGAAATTCTAAGTCCCTGAAATCAACATTACTGATTACGCTACTTTGAAAGCTTGTGCTAGTCACCACAAATATCACAAAAATACATGACAAGCACCTCTGTAAAGATGGCATGGCATATAACAAAACACATGTAGAGCTCAGGATCATAGCATGACACGTTAATCATGGCAAAAATGACAAAATGTCATTTAATGAAACAGATCTGACAAATTCATCACATAGCCCTCTTCCAACAGCATTTCGGGCATCAAGATAAGCTCAAATGAAAATGATGCAATGAGATTAAATGATGTACTCATTGAGACGAATATTTTCATATTCTACACGCACAAAATGGAGCTACGGATGCAAAGATACGACATGCCAAAGTTTGCAAAATAAATCTGAGAGAGGGGAGAAGGTCAACCTGGATCTAGGGTTTGCACGCGCCCCGAGGTCAGATCCGAGCTCGCCGGAGGTCTTGCCGGTGTCGACGGATGGTGGCGGCCGGAGTGCGCCACGGGGAGGAGGAAGAGGAGGACGGCCGGCTTCGGAGGTCGCTGGAGCGACGAAAGAGCTCGCCGGACCTCCGGGCGATGTGGCGGCGCGAGGAAGAGGTGGCGGTGGCGCGTGGCGGCAAGGTGGCGGCACCCGCCGGCGAGGGAAGCAAGCGGCGGCGCGGCGAGCGAAGGCGGCGGAGCTGGAGCGGCGTCGGGGGCGAGGAAGATGAAGGCGGGCGGCGGCGGACGGATCTGGGCCGCGGGGGCCTGTTGCGGGCTCCCGCAGGCTTCGGCGATGTGGGGCGCGGAGGCGCCATGTGGCGGATCATGGTAGGTCGGGTGGCGGCAGGCGGACGTGTCCAGTCCGATCCGGACGTGTCCGGCGGCAGGAGGAGGAAGAGGCTAGGGTTAGAGGTGTTTTGGCCCGAAATTTCGGGGGGAGGTCTAGTTTTATAGGTAGGAGGAGCTAGGAAGCTCCAAATGGAGTGTGGTTTTCAGCCACGCGATCGTGATCGAACGATCGAGATGATGGAGAGGGTTTAGGTGGGTTTTGGGAAAAATTGGAGGGCTGTTGGGCTGCAACACAAACGAGGCCTTCCCGGTCCCTCGGTTAACCGTTGGAGTATCAAACGAAGTCCAAATGGTACGAAACTTGACAGGCGGTCTACCGGTAGTAAACCAAGGCCGCATGACAAGTCTCGGTCCAATCCGGAAATGTTTAACCCCCACACATGAAAAGAGGTAGAAAGGACCACCGGAGGAGATAGGAGCGCCGGAATGCAAAACGGACAACGGGGAAAATGCTTGGATGCATGAGACGAACACGTATGCAAATGCAATGCACATGATGACATGATATGAGATGCAAGACAAAGGCAAAAACACACGGAGACAAAAACCCGACACCGAGGAAAATAAAATAACTTAGGCCGGAAACGGCAAGAGTTGGGATACATATAAGGTAAATTACATCCGGGGTGTTACAAACACTCATTGGACCGCCTACAGCAGTGTGTATTATTTCCAACAAGTTTGTTGCTCGCTCCATTGTTCCAGAAAACGGAGTCTTAGTCATCTTGCCCATGAGGCATGGTTCGCAAGCATCAAGTGATTCCAAAAGACCATCAGCATGGAGATTTTTCATGCGCTTTACACCAATATGACCTAAACGGTAGCGCCACAAATAAGTTGCACTATCATTATTAAACTTATATCTTTTGGCTTCAATACTATGAACATGTGTATCACTACTATCAAGATTTAGTAAAAATAGACCAATCACCAAGGGTGCATGACCATTAAAGATATTACTCATATAAATAGAACAACCATTATTCTCTGATTTAAATGAATAACCGTCTCGCATTAAACAAGAACCAGATATAATGTTCATGCTCAACGCTGGCACCAAATAACAATTATTTAGGTCTAAAACTAATCCCGAAGGTAGATGTAGAGATAGCGTGCCGACGACGATCATATCGACTTTGGAACCATTTCCCACGCGCATCGTTACCTCGTCCTTAGCCAATCTTCTCTTAGTCTGTAGCCCTTGTTTCGAGTTACAAATATTAGCAACAGAACTAGTATCAAATACCCAGGCGCTACTGCGAGCATTAGTAAGGTACACATCAGTAACATGTATATCAAATATACCTTTCACTTTGCCATCCTTCTTTTCTGCCAAATACTTGGGGCAGTTCCGCTTCCAGTGACCAGTCCCTTTGTAGTACAAGCACTCAGTCTCAGGCTTAGGTCCAGACTTGAGTTTCTTGACTTGATCAGCAACTGGCTTGCCGTTCTTCTTGAAGTTCCCCTTCTTCCCTTTACCCTTTTTCTTGAAACTGGTGGTCTTGTTGACCATCAAAACTTGATGCTCCTTCTTGATTTCTACCTTCGCAGCCTTTAGCATTGCAAAGAGCACGGGAATCGTCTTATCCATCCTTTGCATATTATATAGTTCATCACGAAGCTCTTGTAGCTTGCTGGCAGTGATTGAAGAACTCTGTCAATGACACTATCATCAGGAAGATTAACTCCCGGCTGAGTCAAGTGGTTGTGGTACCCAGACATTCTGAGTATATGTTCACTGACTGAACTATTATCCTCCATTTTGCAGCTGTAGAACTTATTGGAGACTTCATATCTCTCAATCCGGGGATTTGCTTGAAATATTAACTTCAACTCCTGGAACATCTCATATGCTCCATGACATTCAAAACGTCGTGGAAGTCCCGGTTCTAAGCCGTAAAGCATGGCACACTGAACTATCGAGTAGTCATCAGCTTTGCTCTGCCAGACGTTCATAACATCTGGTGTTGCTCCTGCAGTGGGTTTGTCACCTAGCGGTGCTTCCAGGACGTAATTCTTTTGTATAACAATGAGGATAATCCTCAAGTTACGGACCCAGTCCGTGTAATTGCTACCATCATCTTTCAACTTAGCTTTCTCTATGAACGCATTAAAATTCAACGGAACAACATCACGGGCCATCTGTCTACAACAACATAGACATGCAAAATACTATCAGGTACTAAGTTCATGATAAATTAAAGTTCAATTAATCATATTACTTAAGAACTACCACTTATATAGACATCCCTCTAATCATCTAAGTGATCACGTGATCCATATCAACTAAACCATGTCTGATCATCACGTGAGATGGAGTAGTTTTCAATGGTGAACATCACTATGTTGATCATATCTACTATATGATTCACGCTCGACCTTTCGGTCTCAGTGTTCCGAGGCCATATCTGCATATACTAGGCTTGTCAAGTTTAACCCGAGTATTCTAGGTGTGCAAAACTAGCTTGCACCTGTTGTATGTGAATGTAGAGATTATCACACCCGATCATCACGTGGTGTGTCAGCACGACGAACTGTAGCAACGGTGCATACTTAGGGCGAACACTTATACCTTGAAATTTAGTGAGAGATCATCTTATAATGCTACCGTCAAACTAAGCAAAATAAGATGCATAAAGGATAAACATCACATGCAATCAATATAAGTGATATGATATGACCATCATCATCTTGTGCCTTTGATCTCCATCTCCAAAGCACCGTCATGATCACCATCGTCACCGGCTTGACACCTTGATCTCCATATAAGCATCGTTGTCGTCTCACCAACTATTGCTTCTACGACTATCGTACTGCTTAGTGATAAAGTAAAGCAATTACATGGCGATTGCATTGCATACAATAAAGCGACAACCATATGGCTCCTGCCAGTTGCCGATAACTCTGTTAGAAAACATGATCATCTCATACAATAAAATTTAGCATCATGTCTTGACCATATCACATCACAACATGCCCTGCAAATACAAGTTAGACGTCCTCTACTTTGTTGTTGCAAGTTTTACGTGGCTGCTATGGGCTGAGCAAGAACCGTTCTTACCTACGCATCAAAAACCACAACGTGGTATAGTGATTGCTTTTTGATCTTCACAAAGAACCGTGTTCATTGAATCCGATTCAACTAAAGTTGGAGAAACTGACACCCACTAGCCACCTGTGTGCGAAGCACGATGGTAGAACCAGTCTCGCGTAAGCGTACGCGTAATGTCGGTCTGAGCCGCTTCATCCAACAATACCGCTGAATCAAGAATCTACTAGTGATGGCAAGCAATATGTATATACCCACTCCCACAACTCCTTTGTGTTCTACTCGTGCATATAACATCTACGCATAAACCTGGCTCGGATGCCACTGTTGGGGAATGCAGTAATTTAAAAAAATTCCTACGCACATGCAAGATCCATCTAGGTGATGCATAGTAACAAGAGGGGAGAGTGTTGTCCACATACCCTCGTAGACTCTAAGCAGAAACATTATGACAACGCGGTTGATGTAGTCGTACGTCTTCAAGAGTCCGACTGATCCTAGCACCGAAGGTACGGCACCTCCGCGATCTGCACACGTTCATCTCGGTGACGTCCCACGAACTCTAGATCCAGCTGAGTGTCGAGGGAGAGCTTTGACATCACGACGACGTGATGACGGTGATGATGAAGTTACCGATGCAGGGCTTCGCCTAAGCACTACAATGATATGGCCGAAGTGGAAATCTGTGGAGGGGGGCACCGCACATGGCTAAACAATCAACTTGTGTGTCTATGGGGTGCCCCCTCCCCCGTATATAAAGGAGTGGAGGAGGGGGAGGGCCGGCCCTCTATGGCGCACACAAGGGGGTAGTCCTACTCCCGGTGGGAGTAGGATTCCCCCTTTCCCTTGTTGGAGTAGGAGAGAAGGAAGGGGGAGAGAGGGAGAAGGAAAGGGGGGCCGGTCCCCCACCCCAATTCAGATTGGGCTTAGAGGGGCGTGCCCCATCCTAGGTCGCCTCCTCCTCTCTCCCACTAAGGCCCATTAAAGCCCATACACTCCCCGGGGGATTCTGGTAACCCCTCGGTACTCCGGTAAATGCCCGAACTCACCCGGAGCCATTCCGATGTCCAAACATAGCCTTCCAATATATAGATCTTTATGTCTCGACCATTTCGAGACTCCTCGTCATGTCCGTGATCATATCTGGGACTCTGAACAATCTTTGGTACATCCAAACACGTAAACTCATAATACCGATCGTCACCGAATGTTAAGCGTGCGGACCCTACGGGTTCGAGAACTATGTAGACATGACCGAGACTCATATCCGGTCAATAACCAATAGCGGAACCTGGATGCTCATATTGGTTCCTACATATTCTAGGAAGATCTTTATCGGTCAAACCGCATAACAACATACATTATTCCCTTTGTCATCGGTATGTTACTTGCCCGAGATTCGATCGTCGGTATCTCAATACATAGTTCAATCTCATTACCGGCAAGTCTCTTTACTCGTTTCGTAATGCAACATCACATAACTAACTCATTAGTCACATTGCTTGCAAGGCTTATAGTGATGTGCATTACCGAGAGGGCCCAGAGATACCTCTGCGATTTACGAAGTGACAAATCCCAATCTCGATCTATGCCAACTCAACAAACACTATCAGAGACACCTGTAGAGCATCTTTATAGTCACCCAGTTACTTCTGACATTTGTTAGCACACTAGTGTTCCTCGGTATTCGGGAGTTGCATAATCTCATAGTCATAGGAACATGTATAAGTCATGGAGAAAGCAATAGCAGTAAACTAAACGATCAAAGTGCTAAGCTAACGGATGGGTCAAGTCAATCACATCATTCTCTAATGATGTGATCCCGTTCATCAAATGACAACTCTTTGTCCATGGCTAGGAAACTTAACCATCTTTGATTAACGAGCTAGTCAAGTAGAGGCATACTAGTGACACTTAGTTTGTCTATGTATTCACACATGTAATAAGTTTCCGGTTAATTCAATTATAGCATGAATACTAAACATTTATCATGATACAAGGAAATATAAATAACAACTTTATTATTACCTCTAGGGCATATTTCCTTCAGTGCCCCCCTTGGGGCACCCCAGGTGCTTCTTTGGCCCATCTGGTGTCTTCTGGTCCAAAAAATCCACAGAAAGTTTCACTGCATTTGGACTCCGTTTGATATTGATTTTCTACGATGTAAAAAAAAGCAAAAAATTGCAACTAGCACTTGGCACTATGTCAATAGGCTAGTCCCAAAAATGATATAAAATGATCGTAAAATGATTGTAAAACATCCCAGAATGATAATATAATTGCATGGAACAATCAAAAATTATAGATACATTAGAGACGTATCACGCTGGTGTCGGGGATGTGCGGCGGGGTCGCCCAGATCCATCCGAGGGAGAGGACAGGAACGAGGGGAGAGTGGGGGAACGGGGGAGGGGGGCTAGGTCACGGAGAGTGGGGGATAAGGGAGCGGCTGGGCTGGGTTGGCTGGTTGC
This sequence comes from Triticum dicoccoides, assembly GCF_002162155.2. Classification (NCBI taxonomy): domain Eukaryota; kingdom Viridiplantae; phylum Streptophyta; class Magnoliopsida; order Poales; family Poaceae; genus Triticum; species Triticum dicoccoides. The sequence goes on along the minus strand of NC_041384.1, from coordinate 537,204,676 downwards.
GGCTGATACGTCTCCAACATATCTACAATTTTTGATTGTTCCATACTATTATATTATCTATTTTGGATGTTTAATGGGCTTTATTATACACTTTTATATTATTTTTGGGACTAACCTACTAACCCAAGGCCTAGTGCAAATTGTTCTTTTTTTTGCTTATTTCAGTGGTTCGCAGAAAAGGAATACAAACGGAATCCAAATGGAATGAAACCTTCAGGAGAGTTATTTTTGAAACAAACGTGATCCAGGGGACTTGGAGTGAACTTCAAGAAAGTAGTGAGGAGGCCACGAGGCAGGGAGGCGCGCCTGCCCCCCTGGGCGCGCCCCCACCCTCGTGGGCCCCTCGCAGCTCCACCGACCTACTTCTTCCTCCTATATATATCCATATACCCTAAAAACATCCGGGAGCACCACGAAAACCTAGTTTCACCGCTGCAACCTTCTGTACCCAAGAGATCCCATCTTGGGGCCTTTTTCGGAGCTCCGCCAGAGGGGGAATCAATCATGGAGGGCTTGTACATCAACACCATAGCCTCTCTGATGATGTGTGGGTAGTTTACCACAGACCTTAGGGTCCATAGTTATTATCTAGATGGCTTCTTCTCTATCTTTGGATCTCAATACAAAGTTCTCCTCTATCTTCTTGGAGATCTATTTGATGTAATTCTTTTTGCAGTGTGTTTGTCGAGATCCGATGAATTGTGGGTTTATGATCAAGATTATCTATGAACAATATTTGATTCTACTCTAAAATCTTTTATGTATGATTTGTTACCTTTGCAAGTCTCTTCGAATTATCAGTTTGGTTTGGCCTACTAGATTGATCTTTCTTGCAATGGGAGAAGTGCTTAGCTTTGGGTTCAATCTTGCGGTGTCCTTTCCCAGTGAGAGCAGGGGCAGCAAGGCACATATTGTATTGTTGCCATCGAGGATAAAAAGATGGGGTTTATATCATATTGCTTGAGTTTATCCCTCTACATCATGTCATCTTGCCTAATGCGTTACTCTGTTCTTATGAACTTAATACTCTAGATGCAAGCTGGATAGTGGTCGATGTGTGGAGTAATAGTAGTAGATGCAGAATCGTTTCGGTCTACTTGTCACGGATGTGATGCCTATATACATGATCATGCCTAGATATTCTCATAATTATGCACTTTTCTATCAATTGCTCGAAAGTAATTTGTTCACCCACCGTAATACTTATGCTATCTTGAGAGAAGCCACTAGTGAAACCTATGGCCCCCGGGTCTATCTTTCATCATATAAGTTTCCAATCTATTTTACTGTGCAATCTTTAGTTCCAATCTATATCATAAAAATACCGAAAATATTTATCTTATTATCTCTATCAGATCTCACTTTTGCAAGTGTTCGTGAAGGGATTGACAACCCCTTTATCGCGTTGGTTGCAAGGTTCTTATTTGTTTGTGCAGGTGCGAGGTGACTTGCGTGTAGTCTCCTACTGGATTGATACCTTGGTTCTCAAAAACTGAGGAAAATACTTACGCTACTTTGCTGCAACACCCTTTCCTCTTCAACGGAAAACCAACGCAGTGCTCAAGAGGTAGCAAGAAGGATTTCTGGCGCCGTTGCCGGGGAAATTTGATCGCCCGCCAACATGCGGATTTCTGGCGCCGTTGCCGGGGAGATCTACGCACAAGTCAAGACATACCAAGTACCCATCACAAACTCTTATCACTCGCATTACATTATTTGCCATTTGCCTCTCGGTTTCCTCTCCCCCACTTCACCCTTGCCGTTTTATTCTCCCTCTTTTCTATTCGCCCTCTCTTTCTGTTAGCCTCTTTTTCACTCGCTTCTTGTGTGCTTGTGTGTTGGATTGTTTGTCACGATGGCTCAAGATAATACTAAATTGTGTGTTTTTTTCAATACCAACAATAATGATTTTATTAGCACTCCGATTACTCCCCTTACCGATGCTGAATCTTGTGAAATTTATACTGCTTTGCTGAATCTTGTCATGAAAGATCCATTTTCTGGCCTTCCTAGTGAAGATGCCGCTACCCATCTAAACAGCTTTGTTGATTTGTGTGATATGCAAAAGAAAAAGATGTGGATAATGATATTGTTAAATTGAAGCTATTCCCGTTTTCGCTTAGAGATCATACTAAAACTTGGTTTTCTTGTTTGCCTAAAAATAGTATTGATTCTTGGAATAAGTGCAAAGATGCTTTTATCTCTAAGTATTTTCCTCCCGCTAAGATCATCTCTCTTTGAAACGATATTATGAACTTTAAGCAACTAGATCATGAGCATGTTGCACACTCTTGGGAGAGGATGAAATTAATGATTCGCAATTGCCCTACTCATGGTTTGAATTTATGGATGGTCATACAATTTTTTTATGCTGGATTGAATTTTGCTTTTAGAAATCTTTTAGATTCGGCCATGGGAGGCACTTTTATGGAAATCACTTTAGGAGAAGCTACCAAACTCCGAGATAATATTATGGTTAAGTATTCTCAATGGCGCACCGAAAGATCTATAGTAAAAAGGTTCATGTTATAGAAGAAATTAATGTTTTGAGTGGAAAGATGGATGAACTTATGAAATTGTTTGCTAACAAGAGTGTTTCTTCTGATCCCAATGATATGCATTTGTCTACTTTGATTTATAATAATAATGAATCTATGGATGTGAATTTTGTTGGTAGGAACAATTTTGGTAACAACGCGTATAGAGGAAACTTTAATCCTAGGCCGTTTCCTAGTAATTCCTCTAATAATTATGGTAATTCCTACAACAATTCTTATGGAAATTATAATAAGATGCCCTCTGATTTTGAATCTAGTATTAAAGAATTTATTAGTTCGCAAAAGAGTTTCAATGCTTTGATTGAAGAAAAATTGTCTAAGATTGGTGAGTTGGTTAGGAACGTGGATAGAATTTCTCTTGATGTTGATTCTTTGAAACTTAGATCTATTCCACCTAAGCATGATATCAATGAGTCTCTCAAAGCCATGAGAATTTCCATTGATGAGTGCAAAGAAAGAACCGCTAGGATGTGTGCAAAAAAGGATTGCTTTATAAAAGCGTGTTCTTCTAGTTTTGATGATACTAAGGATGAAGATCTAAAAGTGATTGATGTGTCTCCTATTAAATCTTTGTTTTGCAATATGAATCTTGATAATGATGGGACTGGAGATGAGTCAACTTTAGTTAAAAGGCGTCCCAAATCATAGTTTTTAGATCTTGATGCAAAAATTAATAAAAGTGGGATTGTAGAGGTCAAAAATTTACGTAGCAATGAACCCACTATTTTGGATTTCAAGGGATTTAATTATGATAATTTCTCTTTGATAGATTGTATTTCCTAGTTGCAATCCGTGCTAAATTCTCCGCATGCTTATAGTCAAAATAAAGCTTTTACCAAACATATCGTTGATGCCTTAATGCAGTCTTATGAAGAAAAGCTTGAATTAGAAGTTTCTATCCCTAGAAAACTTCATGATGAGTGGGTACCTACTATTATAATTAAGATTAAAGAACATGAATGCTATGCTTTGTGTGATTTGGGTGCTAGCGTTTCCACAATTCCAAAAACTTTGTGTAATGTGTTAGGTTTCCGTGAATTTGATGATTGTTCTTTAAATTTGCACCTTGCGGATTCCACCATCAAGAAACCTATGGGAAGGATTAATGATGTTCTTATTGTTGCAAATAGGAATTATGTGCCCGTAGATTTCATTGTTCTTGATATTGACTGCAATCCTATATGTCCCATTATTCTTGGTATACCTTTCCTTAGAACGATTGGTGCAATTATTTATATGAAAGAATGGAATATTATATTCCAATTTCCGTTAAGGAAATACATGGAACACTATCCTAGAAAGAAAATTAAATTACCTTATGAATCTATTACTAGAGCCACTTACGGATTGCATACCAAAGATAATACTCCCTCCGTCCGGAAATACTTGTCCTAGAAATTGATGTATCTATAAGTAAAATAAGTCTAGATACAACCATTCCCAGGACAAGTATTTCCAGACGGAGGGAGTAATACCTATATCTATCCTTGCCTTTATGCCTAGCTAGGGGCGTTAAACGATAGCGCTTGTTGGGAGGCAACCCATTTTTTTTTGTTTCTTGCTTTTTGGTTCTGTTTAGTAATAAATATTTCATCTAGCCTCTGTTATGGTTGTGTTTTTTATGTTTAATTAGTGTTCGTGCCAAGTAGAACCTTTGGGAAGACTTGGGGGAAGTTTTTGCAATCTTGCTGTAAAAAACAAAAACTTTAGCGCTCACGAGATTTGCTGCCATTTTTTTACTAGAGAGTGTGATTAGGTTGATTCTTTTTGAAGATGATTAATAGAAAAATTCCACACGTCCAGAAATTTATTTAAGATTTTTTTGGGTTACAGAAGTATTAGAAACCTATAGATTACTACAGACTATCTATTTTTGACAGATTCTGTTTTTCGTGTGTTGTTTGCTTATTTTGATGAATCTATGGCTAGTATCGGAGATTATGAACCATAGAGAAGTTGGAATGCAGTAGGTTTAACACCAATGTAAATAAAGAATGAGTTCATTACAATACCTTAAGTGGTGGTTTGTTTTCTTATACTAATGGAGCTCATGAGATTTTCTGTTGAGTTTTGTGTTGTGAAGTTTTCAAGTTTTGGGTAAAGATTTGATGAATTATGGAATAAGGAGTGGCAAGAGCCTAAGCTTGGGGATGCCCAAGGCACCCCAAGGTAAAATTCAAGGACAACCAAAATCCTAAGCTTGGGGATATCCCGGAAGGCATCCCCTCTTTCGTCTTCGTCCATCGGTAACTTTACTTGAGGCTATATTTTTATTCACCATATGATATGTGTTTTGCTTGGAGAATGTTTTATGATTTGAGACTTTGCTTTTTAGTTTATCACAATCATCCTTGCTGTACACACCTTTTGGGAGAGACACACATGAATCAGAATTTATTAGAATACTCTATGTGCTTCACTTATATCTTTTGAGCTAGATAATTTTGCTCCAGTGCTTCACTTATATCTTTTTAGAGCACAGTGGTGGTTTTATTTTATAGAAATTATTGATCTCTCATGCTTCACTTATATCATTTTGAGAGTCCTTTAGAATAGCATGGTAATTTGCTTTGGTTATGAAATTAGTCCTAATATGATAGGCATCCGAGATTGGTATAATAAAAACTTTCATAAAAAGGTGCATTGAATACTATGAGAAGTTTGATACTTGATAATCATTTTGAGATATAAAGATGGTGATATTGGAGTTGTGATAGTTGAGTAGTTGTGAATTGGAGAAATACTTGTGTTAAAGTGTGCAAGTCCCGTAGCATGCATGTATGGTAACTGCTGCGTAACAAAGTTTGAAACATGAGGTGTTCTTTGATTGTCTTCCTTATGAGTGGCGATTGGGGACGAGCGATGGTCTTTTCCTACCAATCTATCCCCCTAGGAGCATGCGCGTAATGCTTGGTTTTTGATGACTTGTAGATTTTTGCAATAAGTATGTGAGTTCTTTATGACTAATGTTGAGTCCATGGATTATACGCACTCTCACCTTTCCATCATTGCTAGCCTCTTCGGTACCGTGCATTGCCCTTTCTCACCTTGAGAGTTGGTGCAAACTTCACCGGTGCATCCAAACCCCGTGATATTATATGCTCTATCACACATAAATCTCCTTATATCTTCCTCAAAACAGCCACCATACCTACCTATTATGGCATTTCCATAGCCATTCCGAGATATATTGCCATACAACTTTCCACCATTTCATTTATTATGACACACTTCATCATTGTCATATTGCCTTGCATGATCATGTAGTTGACATCGTATTTGTGACAAAGACACCATGCATAATTTATCATACATGTCACTCTTGATTCATTGCCCTTCCCGGTAGACCGCCGAAGGCATTCATATAGAGTCATATTTTGTTCTAGTATCGAGTTGTAATCATTGAGTTGTAAATAAATAGAAGTGTGACATCATTAATAGAGCATTGTCCCAAATAAAAAAGGAAAGGCCAAAAAAAGAAAGGCCCAAAAAAGGAAAAAGAAAGATAAATAAAAAGGGACAATGCTACCATCCTTTTTTCCACACTTGTGCTTCAAAGTAGCATCATGATCTTTATGATAGAGAGTCTCTTGTTTTGTCACTTTCATATACTAGTGGGAATTTTTCTTATAGAACTTGGCTTGTATATTCCAACAATGGGCTTCCTCAAATGCCCTAGGTCTTCGTGAGCAAGCAAGTTGGATGCACACCCACTTAGTTTCTTTTGTTGAGCTTTCATACATTTATAGCTCTAGTGCATCTGTTGCATGGCAATCCCTACTCCTTTCATTGACATTAATTGATGGGCATCTCCCTAGCCCGTTGATTAGCCGCGTCGATGTGAGACTTTCTCCTTTTTGTATTCTCGACATAACCCCCATCATTATATTCTATTCCACCCATAGTGTTATATCCATGGCTCATGCTCATGTATTGCGTGAAAATTGAAAAAAGTTTGAGACTACTAAAGTATGAAACAATTTCTTGGCTTGTCATCGGGGTTGTGCATGATGAGAGAATTCTTGTGTGACGAAAATGGAGCATGACCAAACTATATGATTTTGTAGGGATGAACTTTCTTTGGCCATGTTATTTTCAGAAGACATGATTGCTTAGTTAGTATGCTTGAAGTATTATTATTTTTATGTCAATATTAAACTTTTGTCTTTAATCTTTCGGATCTGAATATTCATGCCACAATAAAGGAAATTACATTGAGAATTATGCTAGGTAGCATTCCACATAAAAAATTCTGTTTTTATCATTTACCTACTCGAGGACGAGCAGGAATTAAGCTTGGGGATGCTTGATATGTCTCCAACGTATCTATAATTTTTGATTGTTCCATACTATTATATTATCTGTTTTGGATGTTTAATGGGCTTTATTATACACTTTTATATTATTCTGGGCACTAACCTACTAACCCAAGGACCCGTGCAAATTGCTGTTTTTTGCTTATTTCAGTGTTTCGCAGAAAAGGAATATCAAACGGAATCCAAATGGAATGAAACCTTCAGGAGAGTTATTTTTGAAACAAACGTGATCCAGGGGACTTGGAGTGAACTTCAAGAAAGTAGCAAGGAGGCCACGAGGCAGGGAGGCGCGCCTGCCCCCTTGGGCGCACCCCCACCCTCGTGGGCCCCTCGCAGCTCCACCGACCTACTTCTTCCTCCTATATATATCCATATACCCTAAAAACATCCAGGAGCACCACGAAAACCTAGTTTCACCGCTGCAACCTTTTGTACCCAAGAGATCCCATCTTGGGGCCTTTTTCGGAGCTCCGCTAGAGGGGGAATCAATCATGGAGGGCTTGTACATCAACACCATAGCCTCTCCGATGATGTGTGGGTAGTTTACCATAGACCTTCGGGTCCATAGTTATTATCTAGATGGCTTCTTCTCTATCTTTGGATCTCAATACAAAGTTCTCCTCGATCTTGTTGGATATCTATTTGGTGTAATTCTTTTTGCGGTGTGTTTGTCGAGATCAGATGAATTGTGGGTTTATGATCAAGATTATCTATGAACAATATTTGATTCTACTCTAAAATCTTTTATGTATGATTAGTTACCTTTGCAAGTCTCTTCAAATTATCAGTTTGGTTTGGCCTACTAGATTGATCTTTCTTGCAATGGGAGAAGTGCTTAGCTTTGGGTTCAATCTTGCGGTGTCCTTTCCCAGTGAGAGCAGGGGCAGCAAGGCACGTCTTGTATTGTTGCCATCGAGGATAAAAAGATGGGGTTTATATCATATTGCTTGAGTTTATCCCTCTACATCATGTCATCTTGCCTAATGCGTTACTTTGTTCTTATGAACTTAATACTCTAGATGCATGCTGGATAGCGGTCGATGTGTGGAGTAATAGTAGTAGATGCAGAATCGTTTCGGTCTACTTGTCACGGACGTGATGCCTATATACATGATCATGCCTAGATATTCTCATAATTATGCACTTTTCTATCAATTGCTCGATAGTAATTAGTTCACCCACCGTAATACTTATGCTATCTTGAGAGAAGCCACTAGTGAAACCTATGGCCCCCGGGTCTATCTTTCATCATATAAGTTTCCAATCTATTTTACTTTTCAATCTTTACATTCAATCTATATCATAAAAATACCGAAAATATTTATCTTATTATCTCTATCAGATCTCACTTTTGCAAGTGGCCGTGAAGGGAAACCCCTTTATCGCGTTGGTTGCAAGGTTCTTATTTGTTTGTGCAGGTGCGAGGTGACTTGCGTGTAGTCTCCTACTGGATTGATACCTTGGTTCTCAAAAACTGAGGGAAATACTTACGCTACTTTGCTGCATCACCCTTTCCTCTTCAAGGGAAAACCAACGCAGTGCTCAAGAGGTAGCAACGGCCAGCTGGGTTGAGGCCCAGTGGGGAAAGGGGCTCTCCCTTTTTTCTTTTTCTTTTCTGTTTGTATTTCCCTTTTCTTTTAATCTCTTCTATTTTCTTTTTAGTTTCTTTTTATTTTTAGTTTTACAAAATAAAATGCTTGCACATAAATTAGTATATTAAACGAGTCCACTTCTACAATTAGTTTGAGGTTTTAATAAAATTGTTTAGTATTTTTATAATTTAAAAAGGAATTAAATTATTATTTAGGCCACTCTTTTGATTAATTTAGGGCATTAAAGTACTTTATAAACATGTTGGCTCACCACCAATATTAACAAATGATTATTTGCAACAACTTGGACATTTTAGTTTTCATGTTTGACAAATTTGAATTTTTTACTTTAATTTTGGATTTGAATTTGAATAGTGATTTGGATCAAGCGAGGATTAGCAACAGTAATGTGATGACATGGCACCATTAATATGGGATTACTGTAGCTTAATTATCCGGGCGTTAGAGCAGCAATTAATATATCTGGTCCCAACACTATAGAGAAGAGTAACAGAAACAAAGGAAAGCAAAAGTGTTATCTCCTCAAGAAAAGCTATCAAAGATAACCGTTGAACCCCCATTTTTAGGAGTTTTACAACAAGTATCTTGTAAACGAGTACTTCAAGAATGGAAGAAGTAAGTTATCTCTTAAACATGAAACGAACTTCCTATTATACAATTTTTTCTCAACTGTTCTCTTCTTTCATGTAGTCCAATTGTTGTCGATATCAACGGTTTTTAGTTTGAGTATGATAATTTCTCTAATTCACTAAAGGAAATACAAGAAATGTTGATAACGAAGTATTCAATGTATGTGTCCAAATTTTCAACTATGAGAATGGAAGTCCAGATCCTACAACTAAACAACCTTCGAAGTATTACTTTGCATCCTACTTCATGATAATTCCTCCAAATTTTTCTAATTATTTTTTGCATAATACTCTTGCAAGTTGTTTTCTTAATGTTTTCATCTGTTTCATTCCATTGTACTTTCTGCATCAACAAACTATTTGAAGAAGTTACAAGGACTTGTGTTCCTCACAACCAAGTCAACAAGTTAACATCAAACCTGGTTCATTTTCTTTTTTTCCATTTACAATTTGCCTCGTAACATCAAACATTTGTGGTACCTATATGTCACCTTTTTTGATTAAAGTGCCACATATTTTTTTCAAATTATTTTGTTACAGAAGTATTGTGCTTATTGAACTCTAGTACTTCTTTTACGATACATTATTACCATGGCCAGCCTTTTCAAGTCTTTCGGATCCACATACAAGAATGTTGAGAATTTTGCGTACATTTCACTTGAAAACTACCCTAGCAAGGGAACCTGTTATTAAAACAATCATCAATATACTTCCTCTGCCTTCTTTAAACCTTGTTATTTAGTTGCTATTTTTAAACAATCCTTTCTTTATTAAAGAAAATGTACACATGTACAGTCGCAATTGCGCTCTATATGGATTATGTACATGGATATCTGGGATGAGAAGAACATGAAGCAGTTTGAGGATGTATGCTTAATCTAGTTTCCTATTCTATGTTGTCTTTTTTCTAGATTTTTGTTGACGTTTATGCTTAATCTAGTTTCCCTCAATTTCATCTTTATCAAGAGATTATTCATCCATTTTGGCAGCTTATTGCTTACAAACTGGTGAAGTCTGACCTCAATAATATAGATTTCGAGGGACTTCAAGAAGATGTTTCAACCAAGAAGAGGAATACACATCATTAGTCCAGTGTAGAAAGCGAAGACTTTAATCACCTAAAATGCATCTTTTGTCTCATCAATGTACACCAGAAGTACTCTTTAGTCACATGTCTAATGTGTGGAAATACTAGGTGATTCTTAGGAGCAATATTCAAGTGTTTTCCGCTTAGCTTGTACTAAATGGTATTTGCGTTACAAGACGGAATGGTGTCACCAGTATTTTGTTATTAGAATAGTATATGTTGTTCTCCATTATGTGTTTTGCATGTAATTCTAAATATTTTTCCGCTTAGATAAGCTATTGAATAGTTTTATCACACGTAATTTGGCGTAGTAAACAACCTGCATTGCATATGCATCATGAGGTATTGCTACTTGTGATAGGCATTGGGATTTCCCTGAATAGGAAGGGTGATGTAGTATAGTAGCAGATAATATTTCCCATAGTTAAGAACCAAGGTTTATCGAACTAGTAGGAGAAGCCACACAAACAAGATAAGCGGTACCTGCACACATACAAAGCAAATTCTTGCATGCAATGAAGGCAAGAGGGTTGCCAATCCCCTTGCAGTCGTCAATTGCAAGGATTAAATCTGATAGTGGTCGATAGATAAAATAAAAAGGAAAATAAAAGTAAATAAATTGCAGCAAGTATTTGTTTAGGGTTTTAGTAAATGTAAAGTGAATGGACTGTGGGGCATAGGTTCACTAGAGGCACCTCTCTATGAGCATAGTAATGTGGGTAGACAAATTACTATTTGGGCAATTGATATAAAATGGCATAGTTATGATGATTCTTCATGGCATGATTAATATATAGGCATTATGTCCGAGAAAAGTAGACCGAAAATATATCTACATGCATCTTCAGGTATTAAGTTCATAACAAACAACAAACAGAGTAATGCTTGGAGCATGATGACATAATGTAGAAAAATCAATCAAATAATATATTCAAGCCCCATCGTTTTACCCTTAGTAGCAACAATACAAATACGTGCGTTGAAACTCCTCCTGCTGCAGAGTAAGGACATCACAAGATTGAACATACTACCAAGCACCTCTCCCACTAAAGATAAATCAATCTAATTAGCCGAAAGAGATAGATAGATAAGAGAGAAATACAAGGCTATAAAGTCACACGTATATAAATCACATAAAAGACTCAAATACTTAATGAATAATCTGATCATAAACCCGTAATTCAGATCCCAACAAACACGTCGTGAGAATTACATCGAATAGATCTCTGAGAGATCATTGTATTGAAGATCAAACAGATAGAGAGAGGGGGAGGGAGAGAGAGATCGCCATCTAGCTACTGCTATGGACCCATAGGTCCTATGGGAACTACTCACATATCATGATGGAGGCAGCAAGGTTGATGAAGATTGCCTCCCCGATGGTTCCGCCCAACGGAGTAACGGAAAAGGCCTTCAGATGGGAACACAAAAGATCAGAGGCTTGCGGCGGTGATAAAATTGTTTCGGGTCTCGCCCTGGCGGTTTATGGATTTTAGGGAATTTATAGCGCTGGAATCAGGTCAAACAAAGGCATGTGGGACCCACAACCTTAGGTGCCCCCCAGGGTCACGCCCCTTGAGCTTGTGGCCCACCAACAGGTCTTTTGGCCTTCCCCCGAAGCTTCTAGGATCTCTTCTAGTCCAGAAAAAATCACCATAAAGTTTCATCATGTTTGGACTTCATTTGGTATGTTTTTTTTTTTGCAAAACAAAGAAATAGGCTAAAACCAAGAATTGACATTGGGCACTAAGTTAATAGGTTAGTCCACAAAAATATTATAAAATGACATATAAATCATAAGAGATTGATAATATAATAATATGAAACAATCAAAAATTATAGATACATTGGAGACGTATCAGCATCTTCCAAGCTTAATTCCTGCTCCTCCTTGAGTAGGTAAATGATAGAAACATATTTTTTGATGTGCAATGCTACCTAACATGTCCTAATCGTGTAATTCATTTTGGCATGAATGTTGGGAAGCCATGAGTTAATAGATATCAAAATGATAATATGCCAGAATGCTAGAAAATAATCATCACCCTTCAAAATAAAGAGTACTGAAGAACGTTATTCCTAGTCATTTAATCATGTAAGTATGGCATATCTCAGTCTTCCTACCATAAAGTATAAATTATGAACACCCCAGTGCCAAACCAAGAAATTGTATCATATTTTTCTCACTTCAGCCTTTTCAACTCGACTCAATACATGAGCATGATCCATGGACTTAGTACTTTGGATAGCAAAGAGAATGATGGTAGGGCTTTATAAGGGAAGACAAAAAGTGAGAAAGTATCGCATCAACTTTAGGCAATTGAGAGGCCTTACAATCGATATCAATGTGAGGGGTAGGGGTTGCCATGCAACAGATGCACTAGAGCTATAAGTGTATGAAAGCTTGCTATATGAAACTAAGTGGGTGTGCATCCAAATTGCTTGCTCATGAAGACCTCGAGCATTTGAGAAAGATCATCATTAGAATTTGCAAGCAAGTGTAAAACATCCCACTAGTATATGAAAGTGACAAATCATGGAGTGTGACGCCCCCGATTTGACCGTACACTAATCATACATGCAAATGTGTATGATCAAGATCAAGGACTCATGGGAAGATATCACAACACAACTCTAGACACAAATTAAAATAATACAAGCTTTACATTACAAGCCAGGGGCCTCGAGGGCTCGAATACATAAGCTCGAATACACAAGAGTCAGCGGAAGCAATAATATCTGAGTACAGACATAAGTTAAACAAGATAGCCTTAAGACGGCTAGCACAAAAGTAGTAACGATCGAAAAGGCAAGGCCTCCTGCCTGGGACCACCTAACTACTCCTCGAAGTCGAACACCATGTAGAATCATACTCAGGATCCTTTGGCTCTTGGACTCCAGCATCTGGTTGCGACAACCAGGTATAGAAAGGGGGAAAAGGGGGAGCAAAGCAACCGTGAGTACTCATCCAAAGTACTCGCAAGCAAGGTTATACACTACATATGCATTGATATCAATGAAATGGGTAGTATATGTCGACTGAACTGCAGAATGCCAGAATAAGAGGGTGATAGCTAGTCCTATCAAAGACTACGCTTCTGGCAGCCTCCATCTTGAAGCATGTAGAAGAGAGTAGATGGTAAGTTCACCAAGTATCATCGTATAGCATAATCCTACCCGGCGATCCTCTCCTCATCTCCCTATTAGGGAGCGATCACCAGGTTGTATCTAGCACTTGAAAGGGTGTGTTTTATTAAGTATCTGGTTCTAGTTGTCATAAGGTCAAGGTACAACTCCGGGTCGTCCTTTTACCGAGGGACACGGCCATTCGAATAGATCAACTTCCCTGCAGGGGTGCACCACATTTCCCAGCATGCTCGATCCGCTTTGGCCGGACACACTTTCCTGGGTCATGCCCGGCCTTGGAAGATCAACACGTCGCAGCCCCACCTAGGCACAATAGAGAGGTCAGCACGCCGGTCTAAATCCTATGCGCCCAGGGTCTAGGCCCATCGCCCATTGCACACCTGCACGTTGCGTACGCGGCTGGTGAGCAGACCTAGCAACCTCCATTATAAAGGAAGTTGCGTTAAGTGGTCCAACCCGGCGCGCGCCGCTCAGTCGCTGACGTCAAGAAGCCTTTGGCTGATACCACGACGTCGAGTGCTCATAATTGTTCCCGCGTAGTTGGTTAGTGCATATAGGCCAGTGGCCAGACTCAAATCAAATACCAAGATCTCGTTAAGCGTGTTAATTGATGTAACCGCGGACGCTGACTAGGGCCAGGCCCACCTCTCTCCTAGGTCATCTCTGTCGGTGTCAAAACTAGTGGATCTCGGGTAGGGGGTCCCGAACTGTGCGTCTAGGATCGATGGTAACAGGAGATGGGGGGCACAATGTTTACCCAGGTTCGGGCCCTCTCTATGGAGGTAATAACCTACGTCCTGCTTGATTGATCTTGATGAATATGAGTGTTACAAGAGTTGATCTACCACAAGATCGTAATGGCTAAACCCTAGAGGTCTGACCTGTATGACTATGGTAATGTGTGTATCCTTTCCGGACTAACCCCTCCGGTTTATATAGACACCGGGGGATCTAGGGTTTACATAGAGTCAGTTACATAAGAAGGAATCTTCATAGTCGATCGCCAAGCTTGCCTTCCACGCCAATGAGAGTCCAATCCGTACACAGATACAGTGAAAGGATCGAGAAGAGGTGTCTCGAGGGGGGATGATTAGACACTAAGTACCAAAAGTTGCAGTTTTTAATTTCTTGAAGTTGAAGTGGAGTTTTGGCACAAGTTTAATAAGCACAATACATATCAAGCAAGCATGCAAAGAGTATATGAGCAGCAGAAAGTAAAGCATGCAACTTGCAAGAATGTAAAAGGATGGGATTGGAGTGTGCAAACGCAATTTGGAGACACGGAGATTTTTGAGACGTGGTTCCGATACGTGGTGCTATCGTACATCCATGCTGATGGAGACTTCAACCCACGAAGGGTAACGACTGCGCGAGTCCACGGAGGGCTCCACCCACGAAGGGTCCACGAAGAAGCAACCTTGTCTATCCCACCATGGCCGTCACCCATGAAGGACTTGCCTCACTAGCGGTAGATCTTCATGAAGTAGGCGATCTCCTTGCCCTCACAAACTCCTTGGTTCAACTCCACAATATTGTCGGAGGCTCCCAAGTGACACCTAGCCAATCTAGGAGACACCACTCTCCAAGAAGTAACAAATGGTGTGTTGATGATGAACTCCTTGCTCTTGTGCTTCAAATGATAGTTTCCCCAACACTCAACTCTCTCTCACAGGATATGGATTTTGTGGAAAGAAGATTTGAGTGGAAAGCAACTTGGGGAAAACTAGAGATCAAGATTCATATGGTAGGAATGGAATATCTTGGCCTCAACACAAGTGTAGGTGGTTCTCTCTCAGAAAATGTATGTTGGAAGTGTAGGTTCATTCCGATGGCTCTCTCCAAGAATGAAGAGTAGGTGGAAGGGTATATATAGCCTCCACACAAAATCTAACCGTTACACACAACTTGCCAATCTCGGTGGGACCGAATTGATAAACTCGGTTGGACCGATTCAGCAAATCTAGTGACCGTTAGGATTTTCGGTGGGATCGACATGCAACTCAGTAGGACCGATATGGTTAGGGTTAGGGCATAACGTAATCTCGGTGAGACCGATTACACAAACTCGGTGAGACCGATTTTGGTAATAAGCTAACCAGAGAGTTGGTCAGGTAAACTCGGTGGGACCGATTCGCTCATTTTGGTGAGACTAAAATGTTATGAAAAGGAAATAGAGAGTTTACATTGCAATCTCGGTAGGACCGATTATGCAAACTCGGTGAGACCGATTTTGGTAATAGATCCATACAGAGAGATTGCAATTCCATCTCGGTGAGACCAAGATCCCTATCGGTGAGACATATTTGCCTAGGGTTTGTGGAAGTGGCTATGGCATCTGAACTCGGTGGCGCCGGATAGAAAGAATCGGTGGGGCCGAGTTTGACTTTTGGTTTAGGTCATATGTGGATGTGAGAAAGTAGTTGAGGGCTTTGGAGCGTATTACTAAGCACTTTGAGCAAGAGCCTCATTAAGCAACACCTCATCCCTCCTTGATAGTATTGGCTTTTCCTATAGACTCAATGTGATCTTGGATCACTAAAATAGAAAATGTAGAGTATTGAGCTTGGAGCTTGAGCCAATCCTTTTGTCCTTAGCATCTTGAAGGGGTTCCACATCCTCTAGTCCATGCCACTTCATTGTTGAACTTATCTGAAACATACTAGGTTAAAGTGTTAGTCCAACAAAAGATATGTTGACATTAATTACCAAAACCACATAGGGAGCACTTGTGCTTTCATACAGTCTTCGGTCTTCATGTCTTCATAGCCCATCACTCCGGCCCATGGATAAAAGGCCAGACGCCCGAGGACCCCTTAGTCCAGGACTCCCTCAGTCTCAACCTCCCCTGTCGACTGCCACAAAGTAACAGTCGGGGGCCGTTGGGAACTCAAGCCCACCACTACCTAGATGGAGCCACCTGTCCTTTCAGCCCCCACATCGGAATCACATGCGGGTACTCTACGAGCCGACCCGACTTTAGTCACCACATGTATAGTATGTATGTATATACCCGTGATCACCTCCCGAGTGATCACGGCCCAATAGTATAGCATGACAAATGGACAAGAATTTAGGGCCACTGATAAAGTACTAGCAACCTATACTAAGCATGTAGGATTGCAGGTAAAGGTAACAACTATAGCAACAATGACAGGCTATGCAGCAGAATAGGATTAACCGAAAGGAGTAACATGCTACACTACTCTAATGCAAGCAGTAGAGAGAAGGAATAGGCGATATCTGGTGATCAAGGGAGGGGGCTTGCCTGGTTGCTCTCGCAAGAAGGAGGGGTCATCAACACAGTAGTCGATCGGGGCACCAGCAGCGACGTCAATCTCTTAGTCTACCGGAGAGAAGAGGGGGAAGAAACAATGAATACAATGCAAACATATGCACAACGATGCATGACAAGACAAGTAACGGTGTTAGGTGTGCCCTAACGCAGTAGGAGCTGATACCGGCAAAGGGGGGAAACAACCGGGAAAGTATCCCTGGTGTTTCGCGTTTTCGGACAAATGAACCGAAGGGGGAAAGTTGTGTGTTCGCTATGCTAGGGATGTGTGGCGGATGACAGGTTGTGAAATCGGATTCGTCTCGTCGTTCTGAGCAACTTTCATGTATAAATTTTTTTCATCCGAGCTATGGATTATTTTATATGATTTCCGAAGTTTAAACAATATTCTGAAATCATTATTATTTTGAAAATAAATATTAAAACGCTAGATGCACCCAGCACAGGGTACACAGAATTGCACCCAGTGGCTGATAGGTGGGCCAGGGGGTCCCATTTGACGAGTCAAAGTTTGACTGGTCAACAGGGGGTGGGCCCCCCTGTCATAGACTAGGATTAGTTGATTAATTCCAGTTCCAACTAATCCAATGATAAGGCTAATTAATCCTAGTCAATTAAGTTAATTAATTACATAATTAACTTATTAATTAAATTAATTAAATAATTTTTAATTAATTGTTAAAGCTTCTTTGGGGGGGCTGGGCCCCACGTGTAAGTGGCCCATTGGCCAGCTGGGTTAACATGCGCAAGGGGGTGGGCGTGGGCGCCCATCGGGGCTGGACCCGGGCGACGGCCAGCGTGCGCGGATGGATGCCAGCGAGGTTATGGGGGGCGGGGCCGTGGTGAAGCGAGCAGTCCTCGGAGGAAGACGCCGGGGGCCGTGGAGGGTGCGGCCGGACCACCGCGGGGCGGGTCGGCGAGCAGCGGCGATGCTGGGCGGCGGAGGGGGCTGCGGCAGAGCCGCGCAGTTGCGGGCGCGCACGTGAGAGGAAGGCCGGGGCGACGAGGTAGCTGCGGCGCCGGCGAGGCAGGTCCTCGCGCGCAGGGCGAGGGGTGGCTGCAGCAATGGCGGTGCAGGCGTGAGGCGCGTAAGGGGAGGGGCGAGCAGCAGGCTGCGGGCACGGGCGCGGCGGTAGCAGAGGGAGCAGGGCGGCGCATGGCGGAGGGATGCCATGGTCGGGGTAGCCGGGGAGGCGGGGCGCTGGCGAGGAGTGGTGTGGGCCGGGACATTGCAGACGCGAAGAGGTGCCGGGGCGGTGCGCGTGTGCACGGTAGACGGCCAACGGGCGCGCCGTGTCAGGGGTGACCGCGGGCGCGGAAGTCGGACGACGCTGGTGGGCGCGGGCAGCGCGGTGGCCAGGGGCGCGCGGGGCGATGGCCGGTGCGACGGACGCGGTGAGCGCGTCGTGGGGGTGAGGAGAGGCAGGGGGCCTCACCGGGGTTGTAGGGCATGGGGCAGCGGGGCTCGGGTAGGAGGACAGGGAAGAGGTCAACGACGGAGGGGACGGCGGGGCAGCTCCGGCGAGGTGGTGGTTTGGGAGAAGGTGCGGTCCAGCGACGTCAGGGGCGGTCGTCGCCTGGCTCGATCCTGATCCGGAACTGGGTCGGGGGGAAGAGAGCGAACGAGCGGGGGGAGTGGGGTGTCGGTTAGGGTTTGGGTTTCCCACTGGTGGGGATATGGAGGGGGGTTGGGCCGGACGGTTGGTGGGCTGGCCGGCTGGGCCGTCTGGCCCAGTTGGCCAGGGGGTCCTTTTCTTTTTATTTTTGTTTTCTGATTTGTTTTGTTCTTTTCTTTCTACTTATTTTAGTTTTCTGTTTTCTCCAAACTTTAACTTAGTTCAATTTGTAAATTGTCAAAATAGCTCCTAAATTTAGTATGTCAAATATACCACTACCACATTAATTTGCTGCCCAAGCTAACATAGTTTCGTAATTATTTAATATTTAGAAGTATATAAATTACAATTTTTGCTATTGTTTTATTCAGTTTATAGTATTTAAACATTTTATAAAGGTGTGGTTTCTCCACCATAATTTCCTATGCAATATTTGGTTCACTCCGAACATGTTAGTTTTAATATTTGAAAAGTATTATTGTTTGCTTGAATTTGAATTTGAATTTGAATTTGAATCGGTTTCGAACTAACGCGAGACTAGCAACAGTAATCCAAGTGACGTGACATCATTAGCAGAGGGTTGCTGTAGCTTAATTACCTGGGCGTCACAATTCTCCTCCACTACAAGAAATCTCGTCCCGAGATTTAGGAGCAGGAGTAAGGGGGAAGGGATTTGGTTACGAAATTCTAACTGGTTTTCTCGGTGTTGGTTGCTCTTCCTGAAGGAGTTGATCCATTACATTGATGTATTCATTTCCCGGCTTCAGGTTATCATGATGAATTTGACATCCTTTCTTCAGGAACTCCATCGTACTTACGAAAGAATAAAGGGGTGGGTATTCCAAGAGAACGGACCTCTGTAAGCTTGACTATCTGGTCGATAACATCGGGGAAGGTGGCGGAAAGTAACTCTCGAATATGAAATTTAAGAAATTACCGAGAGCAAATAAGGAGGTATCATGGGAAGTTTCAAGCGGGTAGGCAATTGTTCGATGCCTGAAACGGGGTGTGAAAGGGGTTCAGAGCAGCGAGAATAAGTATTGCGTCTGATACCAGAATAGATCACTTGGCAGGTGGCCCGTGAATTACATAAGAAGTCAAGCGCGAGGAATAACTTTGACAACAAGGTGTACAGGAGAGTCAGGTTTCGATCCTGGGACCTGTGGGTTATGGGCCCACCATGTGGGTTAAAAGTAGGAAGAGCGATGACGACTTGCACGATCATGTAAGCAAGGTATGTCAGAGGATAGCCTATCAGTTATGTCGGCAACAACATCAGTACCAAGGGCGAGGGACGAAGAGAACCATTTTCCTGCTCGTTGAACGAGGCGGACCAATAGGCAAAGTTCTCGTACATTGGTGGCTACCAGAATATCATCAACAATAGTAACAGGGTCTTGCTGACAGAATTGTACACAGAGGTGTTTACATAAGCAGGAGAATATTACTGCTTAGATCATATAGAGCACAAGAAAGGTTAAACCAAACAATGGAAAGGAAGATGTGATTATCAGATTAAACAGAATGATGGAAAGGAAAATATGTTTAAACACATATTTCAGGGGTATATCCTTCCCAAGGACAAGCAGAGCATGATATCCATCACATGATATAATGTAGAAAACCCTTTAGGTAAGGGGAGAGAAATTTCATGACATTACCCATACAACGGTGTTTGGATAATTAAGAAAGAAACATTTAGCATTGGTCTTCAAATGTTCTTGTTAAAAATCGGAGTACCACAACCATGCTTCGAGATAGCATTGACATGGTTTTCAAGCAAAGGTCGGATTTTGGATACACAAAGGATCATCAAGAACAACTTATAGAATAAGTCTTACAATTTCCTCATGAAAGAATGGATAACCTTGCTGAAAAGGAAAACTATAACAATGGGTCCTCCGGCCCGGTGCGCTAGGCATGACATCACCTTACTGGGCTATACAAACTCCAATGTTACGGCTTTTGGAAAATGTCCCAACCATCATATCTGATGAAGATTCAGTTCTGATTGGTGTCAGGATACCTCAGACTCATGATGCCTGAGAAGGAAGGCGTGCAACACAATTTGACGAGATGGAGTTGCAAGATTCTCGGGAAATGAACTATGGAAGCAAGTTTCGAATCATGAGTTCATCATTTAACCAAGGAGAGGACGAGGAGGTGGCTGATGAACTTAGCGACAATTCATTGAGATTTTCAAAAGATGGATTTCCACACTTATGTGAACAAGGAGATAACATTTGTCGGATCAAATGATGTAATCAGATATGCTCGAGGAAAACATACACAGTTAAACATTGGTTGAAAGGTGCACCCGAAATATGGGCTTAGGTAGAATGATCAATGTTAGAATGGTGATTCAATAACCAATGGTCAAAGAATATCAACCCTTAACTTCAAAGCAATAGGGTTGCTAGAAGTTTTGAAGTCGCACATCATAGTTCAATTGTCGGTTTTCCAGTTAGAAACAACACGGGGACCAAGAAGAATGGTGATGGTGAGTAGCATCAATTTATCAAGAATTCTTAAGAGGTGGTGAAATTCTCACAACATCATTGACATAAAAGATAGTAATACTTCAAGGTAGATCATAATGCATGCTAGATAGAAAGTTGCATCCATATCATGTACAAGTTTGTGATGAAAGGAAGGCATGGATGTTGTCGATGGTAACTTAAATTACCAAGGTACGAGGATAACACTAATCATCATGAATCCATTTGATATCTTGGAAGGAGTGAAAATGTTGATGATGATCATGACAAATTTTGTCGAGAGGCTCCATGAAGAAGCAACCGAACAGCGACTGCATCGAGCAAAGGACTGATGCGATGAAATGTTATTGGAACCATAGATACGACACAAACTCAGAATCAAGTTTGTTGTTTGAGGTAAAACAATAAGACGAGGAAATCAATGTAAGCTTAGCTCATCGTCGAAAGTTGTGCTCCAAGAGTAAGGAACAGGTAGCACAGTTAAAATTAGAATGATAATGATATAGCCGAGCAGGCCAAGAATGACATGGTCGAGTACAAACTCATGAGTAAAGGACATTACTAAGAGTTGTTTAATCATGGCGCGGACCTGATTTAGTTATCGGTGTCCTCGAGTGACTAACAACTCATAACGAGGAAAAATTGGAATCGGTGAGGAATAATACTTGACGAAGGCTCATAATAAGCAACATGGTTTGGTGATATAATTGAGATACCAGAGGGTAATACTCAACGACAGATCGAAGTAGAGGTTCGACTAGGGTATTGATCTGTAGATGACAAGTACTTTAACTTGTCCGAGCACAGGGGTCAAAGAAGATCAATATGGCCGGAACCACGGTTGGAAAGGAACAAACATAGAAACAAGATGAACTTATAATAGGGGGATCATTATTATTCCAAGAAGCTTCCATGATAAGTTCCACATCGGTTCCATGGGCATGAGCACAAAGTTCAAGGTCCACTCCCACTTCTTCAATGTCTAACCTTTCATTCACTCCTCATTTTCAAAGAAGTAGTATGGTAGAAACGTATCTGGTAAAACACCAAAAGGGCATGACTTGTGAAAGCTTTTCGGCTTCATACAGTTTTAGCAAAGGTATAGTTTCAACCCATCGGGGCATCTTAGAAACATATGCCACAAGTTTCAAGAGTAAATACCACTAGCTTGAAAGCAGAGCATGGCTGGCCAAATCAGAGAACGTAATTTACCAATTGCATCATGTACTCAACCAGAAGAAGAAGGAATGCAAGGAGATCAGATTATAGAAACAACCGACTAATTCAAACTCAAATGCAAAGGAATTATGATTTCCAAATCAAATGATCAGAAGCAACGCTCTGATTAAGGATGGATAAGTTGAATATGCTTAGGGGTACTGTCGTGGATTTGTCACGGCAGATGTCCTTAGTGTCAGGACTTCGTCGCGAGGCCAACGCATCTATGTGATAGCTTGAGAGGGGTTGAGCGGGACAAGAGACGCGATGTTTTACCCAGGTTCGGCCCCTCACGGTGGAGGTAAAAGCCTACATCCTGCTTCATTGATATTGATGATGATGATCATGGTTACAAGAGTGCTCTATCTTGAGAGCTATTGTCTAAACCTAACTTGTTCAACTTGTGGAACTTGTGAATCTTGTCCCTTTTGGGGAGCCCTGCCCCTCCTTATATATGTTGGAGGGGCGGGTTACATGTAGACTCCTATTAGGATTAGGACTAGTCTATCTCTAATACAAACCGGATACAAGTCCAGGTCTTAACTCCTTGTAAGATAATATTACTCCTGCCTTCCTCTTAAACCGGCCCACCATTAAACGTGAACCGGCCTTCTGGGTCTTGGGCCTTGTCATCTGTCTGTCCCGCACGCCGGATCACCAGTGAGTCATAATGGCCAGGTGGGTTGCTTGTAAACCGCCAGGTCAGGGTGGGTCGCCGGTGACTCGCCAAGTGTCAGCGGGGTCTTCAGATAAATCGCCAAGTCCGGGCTGGGTTAACTTCCAGCCGGTTTACACCGCGGGGTATATCCTCGACATTAGCCCCCAAGTTTAGCTTGGATTTATTCATGGTAAACTTATACTGCAAAAATAAACACAAGAACAAATTTGACAGGTTATGCTCCGGGTTAAGAATTTTTATAAACCGGGTACCTGATCATCCTTAAGTCCTTGTTATTTCCTCCTTCTGGGAAATCCGGGTCAACAAACCAGCTTCATAATCAATTTGCCGACATTGGTTTGTCACCGAGAAATATTGTGAAGAATAACTCCTTTGACTCAGCTCCCAAAGCGCTGGTTTAAGAAATATGGGTCTGAAAATACTTACTTGATATTCAGCCGGTTTGAAGATGTAAAACTTGCCGGTTTAATATTACCAAAATAGCCGGTTTATAAATATTGATGGTGCCAGGTCATAATTGTTGTCGACACCGGGTCATGTAATTGATCTTCCTGATTTGCTCAAAACTGATAAAATGAAGATGTTCCTCCTTTATATGCATAATACCTGTAGTCCCCAAGTCTTAAGAGGAGAACATAATGATAACTTAAGACTTGCTCCAATAAGTGTTTCAACCTTGAAGAAATCCGGTTTGTTCATCTCAATTATATAAGGTGAATACTCCATATATGTAGCCCCCAAGTGCCGGGTTGTCATGCTTGCAGCAACCTGGGACTTGTAATTGCTTATAAAAACTTCAGTCAATGTAGGCCCAAGGGCCGGTTCAGTAAGATAATATTGAGCTGGGACTTTATATATACTTCATTGAAAATAACATCATATGATATAACTCCCATCATGGGGCTTCAACCCACGTCCACAAGGTTAAGAGCTTTGTGCTTTACCAACTGAGGAGTGGACCCTTCAATATAATGGATAAAAACTTGTGTACCTTGAATTGTTGACAGGAGCAATTGGTAGCCCCCAAGGGCCGGCTCATTACAATGTGATGAGTCGGGTCTTCAATAAAGTGAGCAAAAAATGACTTTGCATTAGCCCCCAAGTGTCATGGTGCATGCTTGCAGTGACATGAGACTTGCATATTTGATGAAATCTCAACGTGAATAATGTAGCCCCCAAGTGTCGAGTCGTAAGCCTGCAGCGACTCGGGACTATTCCTTCAATTGTAGAATAAATCATATCCATTGATAATATAATAGCCATTGCGCTAAAGCAACTTTGAAAACCTTAATCATAATATTGGTTACTGATAACCATAATAAAATCCAGCCATGTTGGCTATTTGAAGATTTGAATAATATAATCCAATGATTTATGAGCGCATGATTCCAATGACGCAATCCAAATATATACTGGCGACTTATAGTCAAAAACAAGGCCGGTTTAATAAACACCGGATAATTTATCATCATATAATGGCGACTTATTGTCTTAAAGCCAGGCCGGTTTAACAAACCTGTTTCTGCATACAACAAATTAAAGTGTCCTGCCGGTTTATCGCCGGACGGGTCATAATGCCCAACATATAACCAATGTTGCACTTAAGAATAATCAAATATGAAATATATCATACCTGTGACATTGAATCACATCGTTGGTTTACCAACTTTTTGTAGTAGAGGTAATAACCCAAATTTTGAGTACTGATAACTCATTCCATATTATGCCGGTTCATGATAAAACCGTACCGGGTTGTGATAAACACCGGATTAACCATATATAATACTGGCAACTTGTTGTCAAACCAGACCGGGCTGATAGTCTCCGGATTATAACTTGATCGTGTACTAACAACTTGTAGTTGAAAGCCGAGCCGGGTTGATAAACACCGGTTTACTCCATAATAGGATGGTAACAGAAAATCAAACCGGGCAGATAGTCTCCGGATTAAGATTTGACCGTGTTCCTTCAATTTGTAATTTGACCGTCGAACCAGTTTAAGAATTTGTCGGTTTAAAAACACAACAAAAAGAAAGAAATATCTATCAAAGAAAATTGTGAAGCAAAGGCAATGATAAAACCGCTTGCAAAAAGAGGCTTATTTGAGCTGATCAGATGGCGTTACCATGGTCGGACACGACCAAGCTCCCGATAGGTGTAGCTATGGTTCAAGTCAGCCAGGTCCCCAAATGAAACCGTGGCATGTATGCCGATCAAGTGGCATGGCAATGGTTCGGGTTCGACCAAGCCCCCAAGTGATTCTGTGGACTTAGGCCGATCAAGAGGCATGACTGGTTCAGACGTGACCAAGTCCCCAAGTGATCTGGTGGCTCTGGCCCATCAAGAGGCGTGACTATGGTTCAGACGTGACCACAAGTCCCCAAGTGATGTTGTGGCTTTACGCCTATCAAAAGGTGTTGCTATGGTTCGGATACGACCAAGCCCCCAAGTGATCAATAATATGTCAGGCCAGTAAGGCGGGATACCCATGTTTGAACCGCGCATCATGGCAGCAGGTCCTCTTTGGCAATTTTTAATTTTTTGCAAGAGATAAATCCTTCTTGAACTGGGATTTTGAACCGGATATTGAGAGCTTCAAATCTTTGTGGGAGACATCTTTCCCTTGAACCGTATTTTAAACCGGAATCTTCATTTTTAGCCGGAAATTTTCTAACGGCCTTTAAACTCGAACTTGCGAGAAGTTAATTCCCTTTTGAACCGGACATTGTTAAACCGGATCTGAGCGCTTCAGAGCTTTGTGGGGAATAGATTTCTCTTGAACCGGATTGTAAACCGGATATTTGAGAGCTTCAGTGAGACTGACTTCCCTTGAGCCGGATTTTAAACCGGAATCCTTTTTGATGACCCGGATCTTCTTCATTGAGCCGGGATTTTGTAACTGTCATATACTTTCTAAGCCAGAAATTGTCTGACGGCCTTTAAATTTTCATCAATATAACAGTAGCCTCCGGGACCAGGTTATCTTTCCCTCCATCGTCCTGGGTTTCTTAAACCAGCTGAAACTGGCAAGATCTGCTGAATTATGTCATCGTAGCCCCCGAGTCTCAAAGGTGCCTCGAGGAGTTGGCTTAAGACTCTCCATATTTGACCGTGATATAAGCCGGCATAACTTGTATATCATTGATGTTGATAGCACGATGTGAATCCACATAAGGTTGAGGTGACTGCGGCGGGTTATAAATGATCCCGTATGAGCCGTGTCAGCAACTCGGCCAATGGTTCCTTCCAACTGGCTCCTTGAAGTCGAACCAAACTGTAGTGGCGGCGACTTGTGTGCATGTCCATTGAACCATCCAGTGCAGACGATGGCTGATAATACATAATAATTGCCTCCAAATTGTTGAAAGAAAACCGGGCTACCCAAGCTGTGACTTGTTCATACTCAATAAACAGCTCATGCAGACAGGTGCGACCCTGGTGTGTCGATGTAAACCAGGCCGCAATAAATGGACGGTAGAGACGTCCATAGTATTAGAGGGGGCTCGGACAGATGAACCGGCCCCGGCGTTGTAAGCCGGCACTGGTAAGAAACCCGGCCACCGGAAAGGATGGGTAAGTTGTCTGCGGTATTGTAAACCGGCGCAGACGGGTGAGCTGGCCACGGTGTCGTAATCTGGTGCGGATGGGCGAGTTAATTGCATTGTGTTGATGTAGCGGGAGCGATGACTTGTGCATGTATCCGTCACGCAGCACGGCACGGACAAGTGCTAGCATAAAAACAATGCTGGCCCCTTTTGCGACACCCTTTGCAATAAATAATGGTCCTGTGAGAAAACAACACAGACCAAGTAATTGTTCTCGGAAAAACAATATGTACAAAAAAGAAAATAGATGGAAAAGATAGCACCTGATGTATTTTGTCAGATGAACCGGATGCTGATAGTGGATAAATATGTCTCCTCTGATGTGATGCAGTACATCACCCACGTGACCTTCCGTTATCTTTCTCCTTTGCATCTTATCTTTTCCTTCTTGCTGTTAGGGGAGCATACGACAGCAGAGGCAGGTGATGAAGAAAACCCTCGACTGGGTGGTTTAACAACGACCACGGGAATGGCCCGGTCCAAGGCAGCAGCTGAAACAGCCAGGATACTCGTGAAGCGGCGAAGACAACCCATAGGCCTGCAGCACGCAGGCGATTCAGTACTTGCAAAGCCGACTTGAGGCAACCCGGACGAAGCAGGAGAAGGCGGTGCCGGCACTCGCGAGCGTGCGGATGCAGAGTCGGCGCGGGCTGGCGAAGGCGCTGTGCGGGGGCGTCCGCATAAAAGAGCCGTCGATGTCAACCGAAAACGGAGGCAGACCGGATTTCTCTCCTCCGGGCGGGTTGACATACAGCGGCAGGGGCAGAGCAGCCCGCAACTCGGGGGCGATGGAGGAAACGCAGGGGCACGGCCTCGGGAACCAGACGAGGCGCGGCCGGCTTGTAGTGGCGGAGAAACCAGCCCGGCGTGGTTGACGCTTGCCCGGGTCATGGCTATTCTTGATGAATCCTAATCCGGGTCCCCGTCGAAGTCTGATTCCGGGTTGTTTGACTGTAATTTCAGATGCGATCGGGGACTGGCCGATTTGTATAGTCGGTATAATAAAACTTTGACTTTCAGGGACGTATGACTCTCCTGATGTCTTCAAAATCCCACACAACGTTTTTGCTAATGGATCTTCAAGATGGAGTAATCTGAACACAGAGAAAATCTGACCAGTCCTTGAACTGATTGGACGTGACTGCATGGTGTTGGAGCACAACAGCTGGCGATCGAAGGCGATCCGGGCGGTCGAAGCGCAGCCGCAGCTGTAGCAGAAATCGTGGAGGTTTCAAAGTCCTCTCCGGGTTGTAGTTATTTTGACCGAAGTCAACTGGATTAGGTGTCTAGCAATGGATCGAATCCTCCTCGGCGCTTTTGTTTTCTTTTCTTGACTTTTCCTTTGCTATTGACGGTTTGAACGGTGATGATGACTCTGATCATACAGGTTTTGGTGAGCCAACGACAGAAAGTTGACACGCCGATGATACTGGCGACTTACACCAACCATCAAATTGCAACTTTAACTTCCCTTACTAAACCTTTCCAAATTATGAATCTGGACCAATGAACTTGAAACTGATACGGATCCTTTCAAATCGATCTTTCTCATCCGGAAAATTGCGAGCTCCTTGATCCCTAGAAGAGATCCCTCCAAGAACTCCTCACCACCGTGCGCGTTGCCCCACGGTGGGCGCCAACTGTAGTGGATTTGTCACGGCAGATGTCCTTAGTGTCAGGACTTAGTCACGGGGCCAACGCATCTATGTGGTAGCTTGAGAGGGGTTGAGCGGGATGAGAGACGCGATGTTTTACCCAGGTTCGGCCCCTCACGGTGGAGGTAAAAGCCTACATCCTGCTTCATTGATATTGATGATGATGATCACGGTTACAAGAGTGCTCTATCTTGAGAGCTATTGTCTAAACCTAACTTGTTCAACTTGTGGAACTTGTGAATCTTGTCCCTTTTGGGGAGCCCTGCCCCTCCTTATATATGTTGGAGGGGCGGGTTACATGTAGACTCCTATTAGGATTAGGACTAGTCTATCTCTAATACAAACCGGATACAAGTCCAGGTCTTAACTCCTTGTAAGATAATATTCCTCCTGCCTTCCTCTTAAACCGGCCCACCATTAAATGTGAACCGGCCTTCTGGGTCTTGGGCCTTGTCATCTGTTTGTCCCGCACGCCGGATCACCAGTGAGTCATAATGGCCAGGTGGGTTGCTTGTAAATCGTCAGGTCAGGGCGGGTCGCCGGTGACTCGCCAAGTGTCAGCGGGGTCTTCAGATAAATCGTCAAGTCCTGGCCGGGTTAACTTCCGGTCGGTTTACACCACGGGGTATATCCCCGACAGGTACAATTGAAGGCAATTTGATTGGTCGAGAACCAGCCCATGTTTAAAATAACGTCTGAGCCGAAAGGATGAATTCTAGGATCCGATTGAGGATTGCGAGCATTCGCAACATATTAAATTCGAAGGACTCGAAATGATAATGACAAAGGATGCCAATAAGATTACCTGACTTATGAGATTAATCTAATGCAAGCAAACAAGAATTTCAAGAGCAATAGGCTGTTGAGGATTTTCGGAGGATCGAATGGTATTTTGAAGACTTTTGTGAAATACATGAATCAACTGGGGATGAGCGGCTACTCGATAAGTGCGAGAAATTATCCGTAGGGGTATTCAGGTGGCAAAGAACTGCAAGGCACTAGGCACAACTATTCTTGGAACAATAGAGAGAATTTCGGGGTATCTTGTAATAACAAGATCAACTAGGAATAAAAGTAAGAACGACAAGTGTATTTATTTATCCATAGGGATATATCGGTGGTAGGGAATTGCAAAAGCGACGGGCGCAAAGTCTCGAGTAAGCATGGGAGAGTATCTTGCAAATCTTCTGGTGCACCAAGCAATCATCTGGAGTGAGGGGATCTCTAGAAGGAAGTAGTTACGAGAACCTAGAGTTAGAGTCAGTAAAAAACATTTAACCCGAATAGAAGAGAGATCAGATTCCTAGATGATAGACGAGGAATAAAAGATCCTAATACCACCCAATGGCGACGTGGGCCCGTAAGACACACAGACATGTTAGTAAAAGTTTTCTAGTGACTAGACTCAACTTCGTCCAAGGAGTTTGGAAGGGTTATTTCTACAGGCAGTCGGCTCTGATACCAACATGTGACGCCCCCGATTTGACCGTACACTAATCATACACGCAACTGTGTACGATCAAGATCAAGGACTCACAGGAAGATATCACAACAGAACTCTAGACACAAATTAAAATAATACAAGCTTTACATTACAAGCTAGGGTCCTCGAGGACTCGAATACATAAGCTCGAATACACAAGAGTCAGCGAAAGCAATAATATCTAAGTACAGACATAAGTTAAACAAGATTGCCTTAAGGAGGCTAGCACAAAAGTAGTAACGATACAAAAGGCAAGGCATCCTGCCTGGGACCTCCTAACAACTCCTCGAAGCCGAACACCACGTAGAATCATCCTTGGGATCCTCTGGCTCCTGGACTCAAGCATATGATTGAAGGAAATATGCCCTAGAGGCAATAATAAAGTTGTTATTTATATTCCCTTATATCATGATAAATGTTTATTATTCATGCTAGAATTGTATTAACCGGAAACTTAGTACATGTGTGAATACATAGACAAACAAAGTGTCACTAGTATGCCTCTACTTGACTAGCTCGTTGAATCAATGATGGTTATGTTTCCAAACCATACACATGAGTTGTCATTTGATTAATGGGATCACATCATTAGAGAATGATGTGATTGACTTGACCCATTCCGTTAGCTTAGCATTCGATCGTTTAGTATACTGCTATTGATTTCTTCGTGACTTATACATGTTCCTATGACTATGAGATTATGCAACTCCCAAATACCGGAAGAACACTTTGTGTGCTACCAAACATCACAACGTAACTCGGTGATTATAAAGGTGCTCTACAGGTGTCTCCGATGGTACTTGTTGAGTTAGATCAAGATTAGAATTTGTCACTCCGATTGTCGGAGAGGTATCTCTGGTCCCTCTCGGTAATGCACATCACTTTAAAGCCTTGCAAGCAATTCAACTAATGAGTTAGTTGCGGGATGATGTATTACGGAACGAGTAAAGAGACTTGTCGGTAACGAGATTGAACTAGGTATTGAGATACCGATGATCGAATCTCGGGCAAGTAACATACCGATGACAAAGGGAACAACGTATGTTGTTATGCAGTTTGACCGATAAATATCTTCGTAGAATATGTGGGAGCCAATATGAACATCCAGGTTCCGCTATTGGTTATTGACCGGAGACGTGTCTCGGTCATGTCTACATTGTTCTCCAACCCGTAGGGTCCGCACACTTAAAGTTTGGTGGCGATCGGTATTATGAGTTTTTGTGTTTTGATGTACCGAAGGTAGTTTGGACTCCCGGATATGATCACGGACATGATGAGGAGTCTCGAAATGGTCGAGACATAAAGATCGATATATTGGACGACTATGTTTGGACACCGGAAAGGTTCCGAAAGGTTTCGGACATATACTGGAGTACCGGGGGGCTACCGGAACCCCCTAGGGAGTTAATTGGGCCTCATGGGCCATAGTGGGATAAGAGGAGGGGCGGCCAAGGACAGCCGCGTGCCCCCTCCCCCTCTAGTCCGAATTAGACAAGGAGGGGGGCGGTACCCCCCTTTCCTTCTCTTCCTCTCTCCTTCCTTCTCCCCTCCTACTGCAACTAGGAATAGAGTGGGAGTAGGACTCCACCCTTGGTGCGCCTTCCTCTTGGCCGGCCGCCTCCCCCTAGCTCCTTCATATACGGGGGCAGGGGGCACCCCATAGACACACAAGTTGATCATTGATCCCTTAGCCGTGTGCGGTGCCCCCCTCCACCATAATCCACCTCGATCATATCATAGCGGTGCTTAGGCGAAGCCCTGCATCGGTAGCAACATCATCACCGTCATCATGCCGTTGTGCTGACGGAACTCTCCCGTGAAGCTCTGCTGGATCGGAGTTCGTGGAACGTCATCGAGCTGAACATGGGCTGAACTCGGAGGTGTTGTGCGTTCGGTACTTGGATCGGTCAGATCGTGAAGACGTTCGACTACATCAACCACGTTCTCATAACGCTTCCACTTACGGTCTATGAGGGTATGTGGACGATGCTATTCCCTCTCGTTGCTATGCATCACCATGATCTTGCGTGTGCGTAGGAAAATTTTGAAATTACTACGTTCCCCAACAGTGGCATCCGAGCCAGGTTTATGCGTAGATGTTATATGCACAAGTAGAACACAAGTGAGTTGTGGGCGATACAAGTCATACTGCTTACCAGCAAGTCACACTTTGGTTCGCCGGTATTGTTGGATGAAGCAGTCCGGACTGACATTACGCGTACGCTTATGCGAGACTAGTTCTACCGACGTGCTTTGCACACAGGTGGATGGCGGGTGTCAGTTTCTCCAACTTTAGTTGAACTGAGTGTGGCTACGCCCGGTCCTTGAGAAGGTTAAAACATCACTAACTTGACAAACTATCATTATGGTTTTTATGCGTAGATAAGAATGGTTCTTGCTCAGCCCATAGCAGCCACGTAAAACTTGCAACAACAAAGTAGAGGACGTCTAACTTGTTTTTGCAGGGCATGTTGTGATGTGATATGGTCAAGACATGATGCTATATTTTATTGTATGAGATGATCATGTTTTGTAACCAAGTTATCGGCAACTGGCAGGAGCCATATGGTTGCCGCTTTATTGTATGCAATGCAATCACCCGGTAATGGCTTTACTTTATCACTAAGCGGTAGCGATAGTCGTAGAAGCAATAATTGGCGAGACGATAACGATGCTACAATGGAGATCAAGGTGTCGCGCCGGTGACGATGGTGATCATGATGGTGCTTCGGATATGGAGATCACAAGCACAAGATGATGATGGCCATATCATATCACTTATATTGATTGCATGTGATGTTTATCTTTTATGCATCTTATTTTGCTTAGATCGACGGTAGCATTATAAGATGATCTCTAACTAAATTTCAAGGTACAAGTGTTCTCCCTGAGTATGCACCATTGCGAAAGTTCGCCGTGCCGAGACACCACGTGATGATCGGGTGTGATAAGCTCTATGTTCACATACAACGGGTGCAAGCCAGTTTTGCACATGCAGAATACTCGGGTTAAACTTGACGAGCCTAGCATATGCAGATATGGCCTCGGAACACTGGAGACCGAAAGGTCGAGCATGAATCATATAGAAGATATGATCAACACAGTGAGGTTCACCATTGAAAACTACTCCATCTCACGTGACGATCGGACATGGTTTAGTTGATATGGATCACGTGATCACTTAGATGATTAGAGGGATGTCTATCTAAGTGGGAGTTCTTAAGTACTATGATTAATTGAACTTTAAATTTATCATGAACTTAGTCCTGGTAGTATTTGCATATCTATGTTGTAGATCAATAGCTTGTGTTGTTGCTCCCCATTTAGTTTTGATATGTTCCTAGAGAAAATAAAGTTGAAAGATGTTAGTAGCAATGATGCGGATTGGACCCGTGATCTGAGGATTATCCTCATTGCTGCACAGAAGAATTATGTCCTTGATGCACCGCTAGGTGACAGACCTATGGCAGGAGCAGATGCACACGTTATGAACGTTTGACAAAGCTCGGTATGATGACTACTTAATAGTTTAATGCACCATGCTTTACGGCTTAGAACCAGGACTTCAAAAATGTTTTGAACGCCATGGAACATATAAGATGTTCTAAGAGTTGAAATTGGTATTTCATACTCATGCCCGTGTGAAGAGGTATGAGACCTCTGATAGTACTTTGCCTACAAGATGGAGGAGAATAGCTCAGCTAGTGAGCATGTGCTCAGAATGTCTGAGTACTACAATCACTTGAATCAAGTGCGAGTTAATCTTCCAGATAAGATAGTGATTGACAGAGTTCTCTAGTCACTATCACCAAGTTACTAGAACTTCGTGATGAACTATAATATGCAAGGGATAATAGAAACGATTCCCAAGCTCTTCGTGATGCTGAAATCGACGAAGGTAGAAATCAAGAAAAACATCAAGTGTTGATGGTTGACAAGACCACTAGTTTCAAGAAAAGGGGAAAAGGGAAGAAAGGGAAACTTCAAGAAAAATGGCAAGCAAGTTGTTGCTCAAGTGAAGAAGCCCAAGTCTAGACCTAAGCCTGAGACTAAGTGCTTCTACTGCAAAGGGACTGGTCACTGGAAGCAGAACTGCCCCTAGATAATTGGCGGATAAGAAGGATGGCAAAATGAACAAATTTATATTTGATATACATGTTATTGATGTGTACTTTACTAGTGTTTATAGCAACCCCTCGGTATTTGATACTAGTTCAGTTGCTAAGAGTAGTAACTTGAAACGGGAGTTGCAGAACAAACAGAGACTAGTTAAGGGTGAAGTGACGATGTGTGTTGGAAGTGGTTCCAAGAATGATATGATCATCATCACACACTCCCTATACTTTAGAGATTAGTGGTGAACCTAAATAAATGTTATTTGGTGTTTGCGTTGAGCATGAATATGATTTGATCATATTTATTGCAATACTTCATTTAAGTTAGAGAATAATTGTTGTTCTGTTTACATGAATAAAACCTTCTATGGTTATACACCCAATAAAATCGGTTTGTTGGATCTCGGTCGTAGTGATACACATATTCATAATATTGAAGTCGAAAGATGCAAAGTTAATAATGATAGTGCAACTTATTTGTGGCACTGCTGTTTGGGTCATATTGGTGTAAAGCGCATGAAGGAACTCCATGCTGATGGGATTTTGGAATCACTTGATTATGAATCAGTTGATGCTTGCGAACCATGCCTCATGGGCAAGATGACTAAAATGCCGTTCTCTGGAACAATGGAGCGAGCAACAGATTTATTGGAAATCATACATACTGATGTATGTGGTCCAATGAATATTGAGGCTCTCAGCGGGTATCGTTATTTTCTCACCTTCACAGATGATTTCAGCAGATATGGGTATATCTACCTGATGAAACATAAGTCTGAAACATTTGAAAAGTTCAAAGAATTTCAGAGTGAAGTGGAAAATCATCATAACAAGAAAATAAAGTTTCTACGATCTGATCGTGGAGACGAATATTTGAGTTACGAGTTTGGTCTTCAACTAAAACAATGTGGAATAGTTTCACAAATTCATGCCACCTGGAACACCACAATATACTGGTGTGTCCAAACGTCATAACCGTACTTTATAGTGCAATCTATGATGTCTCTTACCGATTTGCCACTATCATTTTGGGGTTATGCATTAGAGACAACTACATTCACATTATATAGGGCACCGTCTAATCCATTGAGACGACACCGTATGAACTATGGTTTGGCTACAAACCTAAGCTGTCGTTTCTTAAAGGTTAGGGTTGTGATGCTTATGTGAAAAAGTTTCAGTCTGATAAGCACAAACCTAAATCGGAGAAGTGCATCTTCATAGGATACCCAAAAGAAACTTTTGGGTACACCTTCTATCACAGATCCGAAAGGCAATATCTTTGTTGCTAAAGAGTGGATCTTTTTCTTGAGAAGAAGTTTTTCTTGAAAGAAGTGAGTGGGAGGAATGTAGAACTTGATAAGTAATTGTACCTTCACCCGAATTCGAAAGTAGTTCATCACAGAAATCAGTTCTAGTGATCTCTACACCAATTAGTGAGGAAGCTAATGATGATGATCATGAAACTTCAGATCAAGTTACTACCGAACCTCGTAGGACAACCAGAGTATGCTCCGCACTAGAGTGGTACGGAAATCCTTTCTGGAAGTCATGTTACTAGACCATGACGAACCTACGAACTATGAGGAAGCGATGATGAGCCCAGATTCCGTGAAATGGCTTGAGGCCATGAAATCTGAGATGAGATCCATGTATGAGAACAAAGTATGGACTTTGATTGACTTGCCCGATGATCGGTGAGTCATTAAGAATAAATGGATCTTCAAGAGGAAGACGGACGTTGATAGTAGTGTTACTATCTACAAAGCTCGAATTGTCGCAAAATGTTTTCGACAAGTTCAAGGTGTTGACTATGATGAGATTTTCTCACTCGTATCGATGCTTAAGTCCGTCCAAATCATGTTAGCAATTGCCGCATTTTATGATCAGGAAATTTGGCAAATGGATGTAAAGACTGCTTTCCTGAATGGTTTTCTGGAAGAAGAGTTGTATATGATGCAATCTGAATTTTTTTCGATCCTAAAGGTGCTAACAAAGTGAGCAAGCTCCAGCGATCCATCTATGGACTGGTGCAAGCATCTCAGAGTTGGAATATATGCTTTGGTAAAGTGATCAAAGCATATGGTTTTCTACAGACTTGAAGTGAAGCCTGTATTTGCAAGAAAGTGAGTGGGAGCACTACAACATTTCTGATAAGAATATGTGAATGTCATATTGTTGATCGGAAATAATGTAGAACTTTCTGGAAAGCATAAAGGAGTGTTTGAAAAAGGTTTTTCAAAGAAAGACCTCAATGAAGCTGCTTACACATTGAGCATCAAGATCTATAGAGACAGATCAAGACGCTTGATAAGTTTTTTCAATAAGTACATACCTTAACAAGATTTTTAAGTAGTTCCAAATGGAACAGTCAAAGAAGGAGTTCGTGCCTTTGTTGCAATGTAAAGTTGAGTAAAGACTCAAAACCCGACCATGGCAGAAAATAGAAATAGAATGAAAAGTCATTCCCTATGCCTCAGTCATAGGTTCTATAAAGTATACTATGCTATGTACCAGACCTATTGTATACCTTAACATTATTTTTGCAAGGGAGTACAATAGTGATCTAGGAGTAGATCACTGGACAGCAGTCAAAATTATCCTTAGAGGACTAAGGAAATATTTCTCGGTTATGGAGGTGATAAAAGAGTTCGTCGTAAAGAGTTATGTCGATACAAGCTTTTGACACCGATCTAGATGACTCTAAGTCTCGATCTAGATACATATTGAAAGTGGGAGCAATTACTAGAGTAGCTCTGTGCAAAGCATTGTAGAAATAGAAAATTTGCAAAATACATACGGGTCTGAATGTGGCAGACCCGTTGACTAACTTTCTCACAAGCAAAACATGATCACTCTTTGGATGTTAATCACATAGCAATGTGAACTAGATTATTGACACTATTAAACCCTTTGGGTGTTAGTCACATGGAGATGTGAACTAATCACATAAAGATGTGAACTATTGATGTTAAATCACATGATGATGTGAACTAGATTATTGACTCTAGTGCAAGTGGGAGACTGAAGGAAATATGCCCTAGAGGCAATAATAAAGTTGTTATTTATATTTCCTTATATCATGATAAATGTTTATTATTCATGCTAGAATTGTATTAACCGGAAACTTAGTACATGTGTGAATACATAGACAAACAAAGTGTCACTAGTATGCCTCTACTTGACTAGCTTGTTGAATCAATGATGGTTATGTTTCCTAACCATAGACATGAGTTGTCATTTGATTAACGGGATCACATAATTAGAGAATGATGTGATTGACCTGACCCATTCTGTTAGCTTAGCATTCGATCGTTTAGTATATTGCTATTGCTTTCTTCATGACTTATACATGTTCCTATGACTATGAGATTATGCAACTCCCGAATACCGGAGGAACACTTTGTGTGCTACCAAATGTCACAACGTAACTGGGTGATTATAAAGGTGCTCTACAGGTGTCTCTGATGGTACTTGTTGAGTTGGCATAGATCAAGATTAGAATTTGTCACTCCGATCGTCGGAGAGGTATCTCTCGGCCCTCTCGGTAATGCATATCACTTTGAAGCCTTGCAAGCAATGCAACTAATGAGTTAGTTGCAGGATGATGTATTACGGAACGAGTAAAGAGACTTGCCGGTAACGAGATTGAACTAGGTATTGAGATACCAACGATCGAATCTCGGGCAAGTAACATACCGATGACAAAGGGAACAACGTATGTTGTTATGCGGTTTGACCGATAAAGATCTTCATAGAATATGTGGGAGCCAATATGAACATCCAGGTTCCGCTATTGGTTATTGACCGGAGACGTGTCTCTGTCATGTCTACATAGTTCTCGAACCCGTAGGGTCCGCACGCTTAAAGTTTGGTGACGATCGGTATTATGAGTTTTTGTGTTTTGATGTACCGAAGGTAGTTCGGAGTCCCGGATATGATCACGGACATGACGAGGAGTCTCGAAATGGTCGAGACATAAAGATCGATATATTGGATGACTATGTTTGGACACCGGAAAGGCTCCGGAAGGTTTCGAACATATACCAGAGCACCGAGGGGTTACCGGAACCCCCTGGGGAGTTAATTGGGCCTCATGGGCCCTAGTGGGAGATGAGGAGGGGTGGCCAAGGGCAGCCGCATGCCCCTCCCCCTCTAGTCTGAATTGGACAAGGAGGGGGTGGCGCCCCCCTTTCCTTCTCTTCCTCTCTCCTTCCTTCTCCCCTCCTACTCCAACTAGGAAAAGAGGGAGTCCTACTCCTGGTGGGAGTAGGACTCCACCCTTGGCGCGCCCTCCTCCTGGCCCGCCGCCTCCCCCTAGCTCCTTTATATACGGGGGCAGGGGTAACCCCATAGACATGCAAGTTGATCATTGATCCCTTAGCCATGTGCGGTGCCCCCCTCCACCATAATCCACCTCGATCATATCGTAGCGGTGCTTAGGCGAAGCCCTGCGTCGGTAGCAACATCATCACTGTCATCACGCCGTCGTGCTGATGGAACTCTCTCGTGAAGCTCTGCTGGATCGGAGTTTGTGGGACATCATCGAGCTGAACGTGTGCTGAACTCAGAGGTGCCGTGCGTTCGGTACTTGGATCTGTCAGATCGTGAAGACGTTCGACTACATCAACCGCGTTCTCATAACGCTTCCGCTTACGGTCTACGAGGGTACGTGGACGATACTCTTCCCTCTCATTGCTATGCATCACCATGATCTTGCGTGTGTGTAGGATTTTTTTTGAAATTACTACGTTCCCCAACACTGGTTGCGACAACCATGTATAGAAAGGGGGAAAAGGGGGAGCAAAGCAACCATGAGTACTCATCTAAAGTACTCGAAAGCAAGGATCTAAACTACATATGCATTGTTATCAATGAAATGGATAGTATGTGTGGACTGAACTGCAGAATTCCAGAATAAGAGGGGGATAGCTAGTCCTAACGAAGACTACGCTTCTGGCAGCCTCCATCTTGAAGCTTGTAGAAGAGAGTAGATGGTAAGTTCACCAAGTATCATCGTATAGCATAATCCTACTTGGCGATCCTGTCCTTGTTGCCCTGTTAGAGAGCGATCATCGGGTTGTATCCGGCACTTGAAAGGGTGTGTTTTATTAAGTATTCGGTTCTAGTTGTCATAAGGTCAAGGTACAACTTCGGGTCGTCCTTTTACCGAGGGACACGGCTACTCGAATAGATCAACTTCCCTGCAGGGGTGCACCACATTTCCCAACACGCTCAATCCCCTTTGGCCGGACACACTGTCACATCCCTAGTTCTGGTAATGCTTAGTGCTAGCATCTTCTGTTGCATCCAGTCTAAGTTTTAATTGAACTTGAAATGGGGACTGATAAACCCTAGTAGAAAATGAAATACAACTAGGGTCAAAGTAAATCTTTTTCATCTACCCAAAATGGCCTTTAGAAAAGTTCATCAATTTTGGAAAGGGTGAAAACTTCTCCCAAAAATGATGCACACATTTCTAGGACATTTCTGGATTTTGGAGTTAATTCATAAGTATTTGAATTTGGACAATTAAATTCTATAAATATTTTTAAATGTCCAAATAATCTTGAAAGCATTTGAGGGTTGTGGGAAATAATTTCCCAAGTGCCACAAATATTTTGAGCATTTTACAAAGTTGTTTGGCATTTTTGCTAAATCAAAACCAATTGCAGGAAATAGAAAACATAAAGAAATAGAAAAGAAAGAGAGAGAAAGAGTTACCTGGTCCACTTATCTGGCGGCCCAGCTCTGGCCCAACACTGTTGGCCCAGCCCACCGCGACCTACTGTCGTCTTCCTCCCCTCTCCCCAAAGCTGCTAATGTCTCCATGATAGAGCGCCCGCGTAGGCCGCAGGCTCCAGCTCCTTCCTGCCACCTCCTGCCTCTCCCTCGCGCCTGGAGACGCCCAGAGACCCTGACCTCTCTCTCCCTCGCCCGCAACCTCTCCCCTCCCCTTTGCTCTCTCTCCCATGGCCGACCGAACGAGCCGTAGCGCACCGACACCGTTCGCCTCGGCCACAACCACTCCCTCACTCCCTCTCCGTGACCCCGAGCTTCGCATCTTCGCCCTCCTCGTCCACGCCAAGCCAAACAACAGGGGGAGCACCGCATTGTCGTCCCGGACGTCTTCTTCAACCTCGGTGCCGGCGATCCCCGCCGCTTGATTCATCACCATCAGGCCTTCCTCGAGCTCACCGACGACTCCATCAGAAGCGCCGTGAGCTCCGCCCCTAATCCCCCTCCTCTCCCCTTTGATTGCGCCGTGTAGCCGCTGTTTTTATCGGAGCCGAGCGCACCTCACCGCCGGCCATGTTGCCGCCGTGGCTACAGCCGCGCAAGTCCGCATCTGAGCTCACGGATGCAATCACCGCGCTCGCGCAAGCCGAACACGACCATCCATGGCTCCTGACGTGCCCCGCATCGTGCAAACCATTGTTGGTCGAGCTCCGGTCGCCACCGTCGTCGTTGCCGCTTCTGCTGTATTCCGCCTCAGCTCCAGCCACCACCACTTTAGATGCACCTTGCTGCAGGCGTTCCAACGCGCCCGGCCGTGTGACCTCTCGTCGCCGCAGTTGGCCAGACGAGCAACCTCGCCGTGCTCTTCTTACGCTGCTGGTAAACCGCCGGCGATGATGATGTGGCAGATTAGCTTAGGACTAATGACGTGGTTAGTTAACACCTAGTGACACTGACAGCCGGGCCCCGCTGCCTAATTAAACAAGGTTTAGTTTCTGCTTAGGATTAACTAACCACAGTGGCCCCACGCATCAACTTTGACTGTGCTGGCGTGGACGTTGACTTGGCCCACCGGTCAGCGACACAAATGACACAGGGTCACTGACCAATGTGCCCCACTGGTCAGGTTTGACCTGGACCCACCCCTGTTGACTTGCTGACATCACCCCAACATCATGCTGACGCAGTAAAGCTTTTCTCGGATTTTAAATAAATCAGAAATGATTTATTTATTTCAGAAAATGTCCAAAACTTCTTAAATTCATAGAAATTCAACCATAACACAGAATGAAATAAGTTATATATGAAAATTGATCAGAAAAAATCCAATCTTTCCATCTGTACTGGTTTCATGCATGTTTAAGCAACTTAACCTTATTGTTTAGTGCACAACATGATAAGACACTATTAAATTCATAAGTTGAGTTTGGGATTGAACCTTTGGTTCAAAATGACTCAAACCCAGCTGGTTGTAGTTGCATTAGCCCAACACACTCATTTTGCCATGTCGTGATCATGCATCATATTGTGCATCGCATTGATTGTGTTTCTTCTCTGTTGCCGGCAATTGTCCCCCCCCCCCATTAGTAGATGTTGTTCCCGCGATGAGTTCGATGACACCGATGAAGACCAATATCATCTTCAGAAGTGCCAGGCAAGCAAAATCCCCTTGTTCATTCCAATACAGTCCCACTCTCTTGCTCCTGCTCCCTTTTACTGCATTAGGACAACAACGATTCAACTGTTACATGCTGCGGTAGTTGAACCCCTTTCCTCTACATGACATGTCATTGCCACAGTAAATAGATGAAACCCACTATCATGAGTAGGAGTTGTTTGAGCCCTGATGTGCCTAATCATTGATGCTTGTTTGTCATGCATGCTACTGCTTAGAGTTGAGTCAGGTCTGATTCATCGGAGATGAATCAGAGGTGTGTGAACATGTCCTACTGTTGAGAGTTAAGTGTGTGAACACGATTTGGTAAAGGTAGCAGTGAGAGGCCATGTAGGAGTATATGGTGGGTTGTCTCATTGAAACCGTCCTCAGGAACTGAGTTTTGTGTTTGTGATCCATGAACAGTTACTACCACACATTGGGTTCCGGTAACTCGACCCCTCTCGGCTTATTAACCGCCTCGATCTCTATCCAGGAGTTGCAACTAGTTTCTGGTGTTTGTAGGTTGTGTTAGTAGTCTACCAAGTGGCACCTGGTACAGGTGGGCTTGGGACAGACTAGGCATCGTGGCATGGTGTTCCAAGCGTAGATCCATCCGTCGAGGTGGGCTTGGGAACCCTGCACACATTGTTTGGGGCCGTGAGTGACACCCTGGCCTGATCTCCTTGCGGATGGAACCCGAATAGGTGATAAACCTGGACTTGAGACTTGCGTGGTTAGTCTGGTCATGGCCAACTCTCTCGCCAGGTTTCCACTTGAAGGTTGCCGAGATACACGATGTGTACATGGTGGTAAGTGGCGAGAGCATGTGTGAAGAAGTACACCCCTGCAAGGTTAACATCATCTATTCGAATAGCTGTGTCCGTGGTAAAGGACTTCAGGGTTGCCTATACAGTTCATAGATAACTTGAAGTGGATACTCTAAAATGCGCAAGATAAGCATGAGTGCTATGGATGGCGTTCTCGTAGGGAGACGGGGGCGGATCCATAGTGGTGTATTGATATGGTGAATATGTGGACTCGTGTGCGCCACCTCAAAAGAGTTACTTGCTGTCGTAGTTAGGATAGCCATCGAGTCAAAGCTGGCTTGCTGTAGTTAAACTCCACCTCCCCCTTATTGATACTGATGCATATGTAGTTAGTTCTGATGTAAGTCTTGCTGGGTACATTTGTACTCACGTTTGCTTAATTTATGTTTTTGCAGAGAGACTTCAGTCTCGCTAGTAGTTCCGCGTGGACTTCGACATTTAGCTTGTTACCTCAGCTACGATCTTGTGACTCGGGAGGGTCTTGTAGATAGTCAGGCTTCTCAGCCTTTTTCATTTGTAGTTGTCTGTACTCAGACAAGTTAAGCTTCCACATCTGCTTGTTGCTTGTATGACTTGAATGTTGTGTCATCATACCCATGTTTGTAATATCTGGCTCTTCGGAGCCTAATGAATAAATAATTTGAGTGGTAGAGTTTTGCTGTGATGCCATGTTGTATTTACACATATCGGCATATTGTGTGTATGATTGAAATGCTTGGTATGTGTGGGATTTGACGACCTAGTTGTTTATCCTTGGTAGCCTCTCTTATGGGGAAATGTAGTCTAGTGCTTCCACTGAGCCATGGTAGTCTGCTACAGCCCGATTTATTGGAGTCCTATTAGCCTAGTTGCTACTGCTCCGGAACACTTAGACTGGCCGGCATGTGATCCACTTCGTTCCTGTGTATGTCCCTTCGGGGAAATGTCACGCAGTGACTTCCGGAGTCCTGCTAGCCTGCTACAGCCCGGGTTCCCAGAGTCCTGTTAGCCCAGTTGCTACAGCCCAAATTCACACACTGATGACCGACATGTTTGATGCTGGTTCATGTATGCCTGTCCCCGTAAGTTAGCGCCACTTTGGGTTCATGACTACTCATGTCAGCCCGGGTTCTCTATCATATGGATACTAGCGACACTATCATATA
Source organism: Triticum dicoccoides (assembly GCF_002162155.2). Taxonomy (NCBI): domain Eukaryota; kingdom Viridiplantae; phylum Streptophyta; class Magnoliopsida; order Poales; family Poaceae; genus Triticum; species Triticum dicoccoides. The sequence continues at coordinate 537,161,797 of NC_041384.1, read as the reverse complement.
CGTGAGCCAAAAGGCGCAAACGGTCCCGGGCCAGGTAAGGTGGCACCCATGGGAATACCGTGTGTGAGGCCGCAAAGTGATATGATATGTTACATGCTAGATCGGTGTGACTTAGAATAGGGCTCCTGACAGCTTTGGTACCAGAGCCTGACTGCTTGTAGGATTACCAAGCCAAACTGGTCGAAGTTGAGTCTGGAAATGCTTTATTATATAAGGGAATTGATTGTGGATGGGAACGTAAGGCTCTTTTAACTCCTTTACCTTATGCCTTCTGATCTGAGTCAACCTCTTATTTTCTACGGGGATTAAGAACTAGGCTTTCTCATCTATCTATCAGGATGACGAGTTACTATGATAGAGACTTATAGGACTGATGGATTCAAGTCTCAGTTCGGTTTCTAGTACTTCTGTGTGTTAGCAGTTGGTCTCGGAACTTTGATATTGTGATGTTCAGTGGTTATGCCACTAATTTTGCAGGATGTCTCTAATCTTTTGAGCATTTACAGCGTTTATGTTGTCCGAGTCATCCCAGGTTTCAAAATAGTCTGATGCATTTGCAAATCCCTTCTTCCCGTTATCGATGTTTTCTTGTGCTAGATTAACTACACTAAACGCCGAGTTGAGGTACTTCATTGACTCGACATATATGTTGGAGCTATATTATTATGACCCCATGTGTCTTAGAGAGTCACCTAGTAATCTAGCCATGTTCCGTGTTCCTAGTGTGAAGATTCTGGTCGTCATTCTCGGAAGCATCCCGTGATGCCATTTAGTTAGTAGGTATTCCATTCCTTGGTTCTTGAACCCGAGGTTCACTCTACTTACTTCATGTTGATAGTGTTTGCTAGTTCTTTTAGGATATTAGTAACCTTTGTGATAGTCTTCGAGGTCCGTGGTATATCCTTCTTCCAAATACCATGAACCTCTTATGGCAGAAGTTCTTTGTTGAACCAAAAGGTCACAATAAGAATGCTCTTGATGAGTTCTCCATCCTATATTGGTGACTCTGCCAATTCTTCCCATGCTGCATGGATTATCTGGAAGAAACCTGTTGAACTTGGTTTGACATACTAATCTATGCATCCACAACCCAAAAAGTTATATGTTCCTTTGAGTTGTCCCTCTCTTTAGTTGTATCCTGATCTCCGTCTATCATTTGATAGTCAAGAGCATGTCATGCATTCATGCTCATCGATACCTCATATTCTTATGGTCTGTCAAGCCACTCTATTCTAGAATGACTAGGAGAAACAAACTCCAGTACCTTGTCCACTTCAAGGATTGGGTCAAAGTAGTTGTATTTCGTGGATCAAAATGCCAATCCAGCTTTTGCTCTATTCTACCTTGGAGTGTTACCATATTTATGTCAAGAATGTCATGAGAATTGCACCATCTCTTATGAATTCTTGACACAGTGATACTTCTCGCCATCATTATTCATTCCTTGGTCCCATGTTGTTGTAACCGGAATGCCGACAAGTGAAGTGAGATGTGTGAAATCAATACTCCTAGCAACCTCGTTGCTTGGTAGTTAATGGACAATGCTCTCACTCTTAGCATTTTGGTTATTGAATCATCATCCTAAGATTGATCGTGCTATCTAGTCCTTATTTCCGGTGCACTCTTGGATCAATGAGTTAGGATTGTGTCAATCCCTCACTCTTTTGATCATATCGTCTTTCCCTGAAAAGCAAGATTGTTCTCGAGCTTAGTAACATATTGGTGGTTCGTGATGTTCCGAATATCTTCTCGGAAGTATTACCAGGTTGTCACCTGACCGCTATGTTGAGTTCATGATCATGTTGGTTTTCCTCCAAACCACCCATTCTCCAAGATTCTGTGTTGGATACCCCTGAGCTAGTTGGTTAAGATAAACAACAACTTGAAGAGTTGGAAGATAAACGCTTGCCTAACTTAAGGGAATAACTCTATGAGCCACCTTCTCTAAGGTGTCCCGTCATGGAATCATGGCAATTATTTCATCGCTATATTGAAACCATGCACCATCCTACTCCAGTGTGGGATTGTTGCCTACCAAGTTGAACCCTTGTTGTCCGCTTGTTTCCATTGCTCCTGATGTGTGTTTTGCATCTCAACTTGAGAGATATTGTTATGTCTCATTCCGTGAGTTGATCGTCAGTTGTTCGATCCTCGATAAGAAAGATTCTTGTAGAGTCGCTTTCTGTCATCGTTGTGTTGGATGAAGATCTCGAAAGCAAAGACGTCAAGATCAACATGAAGCATTGGGTCATGAAGATAGTATCAGCTTGTGTCCCCTCTGTCTTCTTACCTCACGTCTTGAATCTCAGGACGAGATTCTTGTTTGGTGGGGGTGAGTTGTCACATCCCTAGTTCTGGTAATGCTTAGTGCTAGCATCTTGTGTTGCATCATGTCTAAGTTTTAATTAAACTTGAAATGGGGACTGATAAACCCTAGCAGAAAATGAAATACAACTAGGGCAAAGTAAATCTTTTCCATCTACCCAAAATGGCCTTTAGAAAAGTTCATCAATTTTGGAATGGGTGAAAACTTCTCCCAAAAATGGTGCACACATTTCTAGGACATTTCTGGATTTTAGAGTTAATTCATAAGTATTTGAATTTGGACAATTAAATTCTATAAATATTTTTGAGGGCTCTGGGAAATAATTTCCCAAGTGCCACAAATATTTTGAGCATTTTACAAAGTGGTTTGGCATTTTTGCTAAATCAAAACCAATTGCAGAAAATAGAAAACATAAAGAAATAGAAAAGAAAGAGAGAGAAAGAGTTACCTGGTCCACTTATCTGGCGGCCCAGCTCCGGCCCAACACTGTTGGCCCAGCCCATCGCAACCTCCTGTCGTCTTCCTCACCTCGCCCCAAAGATGCTGCTGTCGCCGCGAGAGAGCGCCCACGCAGGCCGCAGGCTCCAGCTCATGCTTGCCACCTCCTACCTCTCCCTTGCGCCTGGAGACGCCCAGAGACCCTGACCTCTCTTTCCCTTGCCCGCAACCTCTCCCCTCTCCTCTGCTCTCTTTCCCATGGCCGATCGAACGAGCTGGAGCGCACCGATGCCGTTCGCTGCAGCCACAACCACTCCCTCGATCCCTCTCCGCAGCCCCGAGCTCTGCATCTTCGCCCTCCTCGTCCATGCCGAGCCAAACAACCGCGGGAGCACCGCATCGCCGTCCCGGACGTCTTCTTCAACCTCAGTGCCGGCGATCCCCACCGCTTGATTCGTCACCATCTGGCCTTCCCCAAGCTCATCGACGACTCCATTAGAAGCGTGGTGAGCTCCTGCCCCTAACCCCCACCTCTCCCCTTTGATTGCGCCGTATAGCCGCTGTTTTTATTGGAGCCGAGCGGACCTCACCGCCGGCCATGTTGCCGCCGTGAGCCGAACACGACCGTCCATGGCTCCTGACGTGCCTCGCATCGCGCAAACTGCTGTTGGTCGAGCTCCGGCCGCCGCCGTCGTTGTTGCCGCTGCCGCTGTATTCCGCCTCAGCTCCAGCAACCACCACTTTTAGACGCACCTTGTTGTGAGCGTTCCAACGTGCCCGGCCGCGTGACGTCTTGTCGCCGGAGTTGGCCGGACTAGCAACCTCCCGGTGCTCTGCTTACGCCGCTAGTAAACCGCTGGCGATGATGACGTGGCAGATTAGCTTAGGACTAATGACGCGGTTAGTTAACACCTAGTGACACTGACAGCCGGGCCCCGCTGCCTAATTAAACTTGGTTTAGTTTCTGCTTAGGATTAACTAACCACAGTGGCCCCACGCGTCAGCTTTGACCGTGCTGACGTGGACGTTGACTTGGCCCACCGGTCAGTGACACAAATGACAAAGGGTCACTGACCAGTGGGCCCCACTGGTCAGGTTTGACCTGGACCCGCCCTTGTTGACTTGCTGACATCACCCCGACGTCATGCTGACGTAGTAAAGGTTTTCTATGATTTTAAATAAATCAGAAATGATTTATTTATTTTAGAAAATGTCCAAAACTTCTAAAATTCATAGAAATTCAACCACAACACAGAATGAAATAAGTTATATATGAAAAATGATCAGAAAATTCCAATCATTCCATCTGTACTGGTTTCATGCATATTTAAGCAACTTAGGGCATCTCCAGCCGTTGGCCCCCCAGGGGGCGCCTAAAATTGCCGCCTGGGGGCGAGCCGGCGCAAAAATTGGGCTTGGGGGCGAGATGGTCCCCAGCCACCGGCCCCAGGGCCGCCCCCAGCACGTTTTAAAATAAAAGAAGTTCGGAGAAGTTTGGCTTAAACACGATAAAATTTGGCCAAACACGATAAATTTCGGCCAAACACGATAAATTTCGGCACATTTCGGTGAAGTTCGCGGCCGCATCCGTGTGTACGCATGCGAGGGAGGGGAGGCGTCGGTGCGCCATCCTGTGACGCGCCGCCCGTGAGGAATCAATGGCAAGGCTGACCGGCGGCAGCCTTGGCATTGATTCCCTGCGGGAACCGAGGCCGTTGGGGGAAGACGAGGCGTCGTGTCGCTGACGCGGCGGGCCCGCGGCTGTTTCGCGCCAAAACAGTTCGCCCTGGCGCCTCCGGGCGCCCCCAGCGCGCCGGGTTCGGCCTGGGCCCGCCGGTGCTGTTTTCGGCCCGGGCCTGCGAAAATCGGGCTCCTGGGGGCGGGACTGGGCCATTTTTTTGCGCCGGCGCGAAAAAATCGCCTGGGGAGGCCTTCCTGGGGGCGCGGCTGGAGATGCCCTTAACCTTGCTGTTTAGTGCAAAACATGATAAGGCACTATTAAATTCATAAGTTGAGTTTGGGATTGAACCTTTGGTTCAAAATGACTCAAACCCAGCTGGTTGTAGTTGCATTAGCCCAACACACTCATTTTCCCATGTCCTAATGATGCATCATATTGTACATTGCATTGATTGTGTTTCTTCTCTGTT